>NC_064769.1:13023266-13326296 GCF_011397635.1 Epinephelus fuscoguttatus
TTCAGCGTGTTCTTTCTCTGCAGCCGGTTACAGAGTGTTACTGAGGAGTTGAAGTGGCACTAAGAGAATGCGCCTGCAGATCAGTACTGACATGAGTTCCCGATGATGAACGCTCAATCACATAATGCACCCAGAAAGGCTCTTTGGGTTCAGTTTCCCTGCTGAATTTAGCACAACACCCACGGAGCACTCTCAGAAATGAGTCACACATGAATACTTGCATAATAATCAGTTGGTGATAGGAGAAATTATACACCCACTGATGTTTGGATGTATGGTATGTGAATAATCTGTTCAGAATTAAAGAACTGCGGAATTTCAAAGGATATTTAGCATCAACAAATAACATGAAAAGACCAAATCCAAAGATGAATTGATTGCAAGTGTACCAAAAACCAAGGATCGCTTATTCCTCTGATCCATAGACCTCCACTGTTGTCCAAATAATGGGTAAAAATACACAAAATGAGCCACACAGTTGTGCATGGTGACATTTTTCCTCATTACGATGACTTTTATTTGAGTCGAATCCTGGTGCTTTAGATACCAGCCAATGCACAAAATCTCTGGCTAAAAATAGTCCCAATAAACCACACAATCAGCAGAGTAAATGTTGGCATTTTACATTCCTGCAAACCATGCATATTTAATGTTTGTCTGTTATTATGTAGTGGATATGTTGAAACTTAACATTTTAACAATGCTGTGATCAGTCTGTGGTTATATTTAGGCACAGAAACCACTTGGTTATGATTAACAAGAGACTATTAGGTTTCAAATACCTAAATACATAATCACTGCTGGAAAAGCCTCCCATGAATTGTCAAAAACACCTGCTTTTGGTGGCACAATTTCAGCTGGAAATGCTGATTATGGCTTGCTGAAAACAATAGGTTTTAGTGGCACAATCATGTCTGGAAATGTCACAGATGTATGGCTAAAAACAAGCCAAAACAACTGGATTAGTTGTTTGTTGGTCTCAAGCAGTGGGCTGCTGCTTGGCAGCCATCTTGCCCAGGGGTCATGCCATTCCCTCCTCCTCTCAATGACAAATTCAACTCACATGTAATCAGAACTATGTCACTTTAGAAACATTCATGTGATATGTATAGATGACACAAATGTTACACATTTGTGGTTTGCAGAAAGATACAATTCCAACAATTAATTTCTGGCAACTGGGCTGCAACAAATACACAATTTGGTCCCGTCTGAGTGAGCTAGCTGAGTTAGCTTTTGTGCAGCATCCAGCTGTTTTAGCAAATTGCTGATTGTTTTTTAAAGAGTAAAAGTATATATATTTATCTCTACTAGGAACTAATGGACTTGGATCTGAGAGCCACAGACAGGCTGGAGATTTGAAAGTTATGCATTCATGGTTTTTGTCTTTTTATGGGATTTGTTGTCAACAGCATAGAACATACCCAGCGATATTGTTAAATACAGAATACGTTTTAGGCCTTGGTATTGTAAGTCTTCATTTGTTCTCCCATGAGGGGATTAAATCCAAAAAAAAAAGACTCTTTGTAGATTACTGTAAACAAGCTCCCCCTCGTTCCCTAAAATTAGTTGGTGTATTCAGAATGCACAGCATCCTAATTATGAGAGCGCTATGAAGCACCTGCACCAAATGGCCTCCTCTGATGAATTCACTGTAATATTTTTAGTGAAAATATCTGATAATGCAGCCAGTAGTGCCTTTTTATTAGACACGGACACATTTGTGTTGCAAATTTGTAGTCTTGAAAAGCAAATCGAGATAATCCCTGAAGAAATCGCCTTTAAAAGTAATATCTGGCTCAAAATATGGTCTAAATCGTGGAAATCTGCTCTTGGCAACTCAGTTGGCATCTCTTCCTCAGAAGTAATTTGACATTCACAGCAGCGCTGGCAATGACTGTTGTTCCTCCCTTAAATCACTGTGACTTTAATACATTGAACTAAAAGTCTACCACTCCTGCAGGCCAAATATTGGAGAGTGTGAATGTTTGAATCACACTCGGGATAGTGGCAGAAGCCCAGCAGGGCATAAATGAACCATTCAAACCATGATGTCATTATTAACTGAAAATTCATTCTAACCATGTTTGGTGTCATACTTTGACTTGTTTTTCTTGAGCCAAAAAGCTGGTCCCCCTTTAATGTATATATGTGTGTGTGTGTGTGTGTGTGTGTGTGTGTGTGTGTGTGTGTGTGCGCAGTTGAGTTTTATGAGTGAACACATGGGCTTGGTTGTATGTGTTTGACATCTGCACAGTAAGGACAATAAATCCCAAAATAAACTGATTCATTTTCTTACTAGTGCGCAACAGTTTAGCCGACTCAAAGGGGACGAGACAGGAAATTGGACCGGCCCCGTTAATTTCTCGGATGATGGATCTCTGAAGCCTGCCAGAAATGGAAGGAAAAGGTACTTTTCCAGCGTGACTGACTGCACAACACCTCTGAGAAAAGAGAGTGTGCGTGAGAGAGAGAGCGAGAGAGAGATAGAGTGAAAGAGAACACAACAGTTTTCAAATCCATCCTATTGACGACCCAGCCCTGCATGTGTGGACTGGGCCGCTGATACAGCACAGCAGTCTCCTCAGATGCTTTAGAGAGAACACAAAGCTGCAGCACATGTACACTTTTTTATGCTCTACTTGTTTTGTAATCTGCAGGTTTAGGGAAGGTAGCGGGGGTGGTGATGTCACAGGACACATATTTAACTCTAACTTAACCTGTCTGCATGTTGACAGATGTTTCCGTCAGAATTTTCAGCCAGATTCACAGATCTCCGTAATAGTCACACCCTGCCTAGCCGATATTAAGAAGAAAAAAAAAAGGTAGGCCAGTTTGAAGGCATTTTTAGTACTTTCACAGAAACCCAAGAATGCCTCTTTCTTTTTCATTACTCTGAAAGGTATAAACTCTCATATTTTTTCAGTGGTGGTTGCACTTCAGATTTGCTCTTGCATGTTGTCTGATCCCGTCCACCTCGACCCCAGATCCCCATCCCCCCCTTCAGAAGCTGGTTGAACCACGGTCTCCTGTTGATGTACTGGCTTCTCCTCGTACGTCTGTGTCCCATCCAGCACCCATCTCCGAATGCCTTGTCCTCCTCAATCTGTGTCTCATATGTTCTGCACAGCTCTGTGTGTATGCCATGTACATAGTGTGGACACTTCTCTCTGCTCCCCCCTATCGCCCTTTCTCACATCTGCATTGTCTCTCTCTGCGACCTGGACTTACCCCCTTTTCCACTTTACTTTCCTTGTTGCAATTAGACAGGAACGTGCCAGATTTAGTTCCCCAAAGTTCCTCCAAATCCTCATCACACTGAGCAGTAGATGTTAGTATCTGTGGTAAAATGCTGGCAAGTCTTTTTCATTCTGGATTGGTTTTTGCACCAGCATTGTACGATGAACCCCTAAAATGCCACATGAGATGAAATTCATCTCATTAAGTGAATTACATGTCTTGCTTTTGAGATCTGAACAGAGAACACTTGCAAAGGTTTCATCATCTTAGCTAAAACAAGTATGAATAGCCCTTTTCAGAAGTGTCAGGTATTTTCTATTCAACAGATGCTCCTCTCAGTCAAACCTCAGAAATACACTGCATCATCAGGTGGATGTAGACAACCAGTTTCATTGTTCCTTATTTGTACGATTTCATCCCAGCATCTTGTTCCTTTAATGCATCCCTCCATTGTATTTGCTTGTTGTGTTCTTTTATTACTATTATTTCTTTCTAAACTCGCCTCATTTACCTCCACAGGTAATATTCTGCAATATTATCCATCCTCCAAAACACCACACTCCATCTTTCTATCTGATGAGACAAAAAAGCAACATTCATTCTAACAAACACAGCAGTCGCTGCTATTTTGGCATCAAAGCTCGTCAATATCCGTGAAGCATTTTACATGTCAATCTGAAAACATATCACAACATTTAAGAGCTTTACAAGATTCAGATGTACCTCAGAAGGGTTATATTTTGAAACTTTAAAAGTAAAATTAGCTGCATGGATCAATATCTTTATTTATATAAACAAGTTTATTTAAATGCAACCTGTGGCCCTCTGCCCAAACCTAAAAGGAAAATTATAGATCAGGGCTAAAGAGAGAAACCCTTTGGGGGTGAGACTATTGACACGTTGGACAAAAGCATTTGGCTGATGTGAAAACATAATGCACGTTTCTCACATTCTAGTGCCTGTTCATTGCCTCATGCCTGTGTGGCAGAAATAAACAGCTGAAACATTGTATTTCCATGCAAGTTAAAAACAATTCAAAGGCCTTTTCAAGACTTTTGGTCACAGTAATTAAATTTTGTCTTCTATTTAGTGTAATACTTTAACTTTATCTTGTACCTTTCTGTGGTTATTTTACCCTTGTGTGTAATTCCCCTTAAAGTAAACACTTTGTTGAAACAATTGGTGAAACAAAATGGTGAAAATAAATGCAACAGTTTTAACTGTGTTCAGAATTTGGACAAAATCCAACAACCTTTTGATCTGTAGTATCTACCAAAAGAAAGATATTTAATTTAAATCGATCAACACAAAGCGAGACGATGTGACTCATGCTGAAAAGTGGCCACTGTGGCCCCAAGTGGTGATTACAAGATAACAGAACACAGTAGGCGATTTGTTGATTTTTTTTTTAACATCTATATAGTTCATTAGAGAATATTGTAATATATAGATAGATCCAAGGCAAAACTGATGGAAGTGCGGGACTCATATTACAAATCCATCTGCTACTTTAGCACCAGAGACAACGCCTTTGATTTATTAATACAAAGACTACTGATATTTCAGAGCCATGGTCAGGGCCGTAGATTCTAACTTGCACAAACCTCAGACAGATAACGGATCAATGAGTCAGGCAGACGAGCAGTGCCGTAACGGAAATACGTGAGGCCCCCCTCACAGGAACACCAACTGGTTGGGGCGAGAACAACTGTTGATGCAACCAGGAAATCCTCTACAAACTGTCCCATTTTGGAGACCATTTGGTTGGGCTGATGCTGCCTTCAAAGGACGTAGCCGACATCGACCTCAAAGGAAATTAATGACAGGAGTCATAAAGTCAGCAAACAAACTTGTTAATGCTAATTTGCATACAATAGCCAACATTAGGTGATCATTTTAGAGAAAGTGGAGAATGTGTTTTATATTTTATGAATTCAACTTTTCATATGTAAGAGGAACAATGAGTTCTTTCTTCTTTCACATAGTCACATAGTCTCGCTTTAAAATACTGAAATACTGAAAGCAGAAGGAAATTCCAAATTTCAGAATCACTCCATTAACAACTAACTTACTAATATCCCTCTGTGCACAAAGTACTTACATCTCATCTACGCTTGTTTCTTCAAAGTGCAGTTATGAAAATTAGACTTGTTCTTTTTTTATTCATCTTTTCAGCTTAAGAAAAATCATATATCTCCTCTGCCTAACATGATTTTCACATCTTGTAAACATAGAAAAAAAGAACGTTACACTGGTGGTTTCCTCCTTCTCCCCTTTCAAACTCCATCGTAACCACCACCTCCATCCTGTCCCAAAACACAAACACACACATTTTATCCAGACTGCAGTCTGATTGCACGTAAATACAACGTGCTGCAAGAAATGAGGCATCAGTGCACGGATAAATGGCAACATACTGACACCTTGATTTGAATTTAACATCAAGTATGAATCCTGCAGACGCATTTTGACAAATCCACCAAAAACACAGTCACACCACCATGCTGAAGACATTATTTTTGTTTGGTTAATGTTGCCATTTCAGTGTAATGATTGTTGTATATGTGTAAAATAGATGTATGAGGTTCTTTAACTCTAGTTGAAAATATTAAATTACAAAAACCCTATTGGTAATTGGCTCCATGTTATGATTACAAGTTTGCATGAATATCTGTGTTATGTGTTTATGTGCACAATGTATTGACACATCGTTATTTCCAGCCCAGCTGACACACATTATTACTTTTATGCAGTTAAGTATATAAATGTATAAATAATTGTACTGCTTAACATCAAAGAAGACACTCACATCAACCAGATGCTGCTATCTGATCTTATTCTGACTGTTCTTTTTTTCTCTTCTGAATTAATACACAGCATATATACACATTTTAATCACAACGCCAGTGTCAAATTGGTTTTAAGCCATGCAAGTTCTCATCGCTACCCATTAAATAAGTGAAAATATGAGAGGTATTATTTTTCTTCAGTAAGTGTATTAGTTGGTTTAGACTAAGATGTAATAGAATCTGGTGCAAGTGTCCAGTAAACCTTATGTTAGTATCACGTTTGTGACGCCTTAAATCAGTTACATCACTTCTGTCATTTGTCATCCCACAACGCTACACTGATATACTAGTATTCATGAAGACATTTTGTAGTAAATGTGAGCTTTTTTCCTTTATGGTGTCCTTTCAACACACTGTTTTATATACTGCTTCTTATCTCCACAGTTTTTTTTTGGTAATTGTGTTGATTCTCTTGTGTGTGTGGAGAAGTTTAGGCCGAGGATGACTGTGTCTATCCCTCCAGGTATCTGGAAAACTATGATGGCTCATATGAATACAACTCCACTGCTTGCAGGGAGCTCAGACAGGAGATTATGGACGTCAAGGTCTTGACAATGTGAGTGTTCTTTGTGATGTAGCCCACACCTGCAGTGGACGACCTTATTTAGAGTAACATCTTTTTCCCCCTCAGGCGATCCTCAAGTACCTGTCAAGAAGTTAGGGAGACATCCCCCACTTGATTTGTGGAAACAGTGAACTGTCTGTGTTCAGTGAGAACTGTAAAACACCGTTTTAGTTTTAGCTTGTTGTTTTTAGTTCACTTTGAGGTTGCAGGATTTTCTTCCAACGCCCAGAAAGGACTAAAATAAAGAATGTAGCAGGGTCAGCTGAGGACAGCTTCACCATCAGCTCTATGAGGCTTGAGTTAAATGCTAATATCAGAATGCTAACATGTTCACGACAGTGCAAACATGCATTTTAGCGTGTTAGCATGCTAACGTTTGCTAATTTGCACAAAACAGAGTGCAGTTGAGGCTGATGGGAATGGCATTTGTTTGGCAAGTATTTGGTCAAGAAACAAGCAGTTTACTGGACAGCTTAAAAATTTGACCTGACGTTTGACCTGATGGTGAAAACTCACCAACGTTATTACAATTTATCCTACGAACCTCTTGAGGTGACGTATGGCAATTGTGAACCTAAAAAGAAATGTTTACCAGTAGTGATAGATTGTATTGTTTTCACCTCATGAGTCTGTGTGTGTGTCATCATGTTGAATTGTGGTCCTGGAGAACCTACCACAAAAGTCAATTTGAGTAATGTGTTTTGCCAGGTGTTTATATGTTTGTTTATATGTCTGTCTGTCTGTCTTTCTATCTGTCTGTGGACAGATTTTGTCAACACGATAGCGTTGCAATCGTGAAAGATTTGCTGACAAAACTTGAGGTCAAAATGAAGGCAAGGTTCAAAGATGGGTGTAGTCTGAGCAAGGGGGCATGTAGGGATTAGGAAGTGGGGAAGGGGCCATTACCCCTCCACTTTCACATGATAGCATCCAGTGTGATTTGATGTAATAGCAAACATTCTGCTCACAAATATTTGTGATGCACAATGTATTGTATATCATTTCTAGAGTCTGCCAGAGTCCCCTCTTCAGTGCAAACATTTTCCATGCGTTTTTATCAATAACGACCTCTCTGTTAAAAAGGTCTGTTGAAGAGCTATTGAGATAGATTGGGCAGATTCATCTGAATTGGTGACCATGAATGGATTTGATGACTCTTGAACATCATTTCACTCTGCTTTTTATCATAATCATTAAGTAATCAAGTGGCAGAGACTCTGTGGTTATCTAATAAACAACAAACAGCAATTTATCCACTGCAAAAGTCAAACTGAAGGCGAGAACAATGCCTAAGTCTTGCCACATGACATCCATTGTATCGCCAATATTTTACAGCTGAAAGTGCTTTTATTGTCAGTCTAACTGCAGCACCCTATATATATTACATTGTATATGACACATTATGGAGTAGACCAATGCATGGATTCATTAGCCTTCCCTCCTCAATGAGCCTGCTGTGTTCACTGCAGTTTGAGCAGCACATTTCCTGTTGTATGAATGTGAACATTGTCCAGTGACCTTTTGTGCGTGTCCCTCAGGCTGCCAAACTTTAATGTCAAATGCATTCTGGGCGCTTGATGAAGGGCCATGAGGCAGAGAGCAGCTGCTGTCACTCTGCCAGACAGTGAAACTAATGGTGCCACCCTGCCTCCCAGAGCAAATCCCATCTCCCAATCATCTCAAAGGAAATGTCAGTTCAAGGACAGCTATTCACAGACATCCTTGATAAAGCCTCTGCCTTCGTATTAAGAAGTCTAGATCCAGTAGCATCAGTAGAGCCATCACACAGTAACCACTGCAATTTTCCGCCCCCTCTTTGCTTGTCTTTTTGAGTCTTTTTTATGATGTTTCTTCAATCTACTACCCTTGTAGAGACATTAATCGGAAAATACATGGCCATGGGTATCCTTCCTCATTCCACAAGTCTCTCTGCCTGTCTGCCAGGGTGAAAACCTCAGACCTGTTTGAGAGATGGAGAAACCTGCAGGTGTGTAGGTGGGAGCAGAACAAGGAGGAGACCAGCAACTTTAAGTAAGCATTACTCAGTCTCAGCAGAGGAAATATACTTATGAATGACTAGATTTTTTTTTTTAAATCTTGTACATGACTTCACTACTTCTCAGTCTGCACATTGAACATTTCCCTTTTTTCCCACGGCCTCTGTTTTTTGGTGCTTTAAACCTGTGTACTCATTGAGGTTCTTGACAGCTCGAAAATACACTTAATATTGACTTATCACTTTTAGATTTTTTTATTTATTAAGAATTGCTTGATTTTTAACATGGATATGTTTCAGCGGTTTTCTAGTAAACTGTCAGAAACAGTTGTAAAACCTTGAGTTTTCATATTCTCTATATATCTGTGATTAGTGTTGACAGAACCTCATATGCAAGACTATACCACCACATCTTGTATAAGTCTATTTGGATTTCTGTAACAGAGTTCTTTAACAGTTTGTTCAGAGGTCAAAAAGAGCGATTCAGTGGCATTGTATGTTTACCATGGATGTGGTTTAGGCATAAAAACACTTAAGCCCCTTTTACACTGCCAGATTTTCTGTGAATGTTGGGCCGTTTTGCCGGCAAGCTGCGAGCGTTTAGACACACAGAGCCGGATTGGTGAGTTGATCTGAGGTGTCCAATTTTCCACCTCGTAGGGTAGACATATTGGCGGAACCCTTTTAGTTTAAACAGACGGAGGCGCCCTTCCACAACAGGAGGGGCTGT
The DNA here is from genome assembly GCF_011397635.1 of Epinephelus fuscoguttatus. Classification (NCBI taxonomy): domain Eukaryota; kingdom Metazoa; phylum Chordata; class Actinopteri; order Perciformes; family Serranidae; genus Epinephelus; species Epinephelus fuscoguttatus. The sequence continues at coordinate 13,032,647 of NC_064769.1, forward strand.
TGATGACTTGTGGGAGGAGCTGTTGATGACGCTGCACATGCGAGCCACTGGCGGTGGATAAACACGAAACAGCTGATCGCAGGAATTAGTGCACAGCTAGTAGCAAGCGGGAAACGCAAACCTGACAGACACTGTAAAGATGAGCAACTGGGGAGACAAGGAATTGCGCGCCCTCCTTGTCCTCACAAACGAAGAGGCCATTAACCGTCAGATGACGGGAACAGTGAAGGGCGGACCGACTTAAGAGAGAATCACCAAAGGACTGACCAGTCGTGGCTTCCCTCCCACGTCACTGTTTACGTCACACACTGAGCTATACATTTTGTTACTTGCTCACGCCCCCCATTGCCCTGAAAAAGGCACATTCTGTATAAACAAAAGTAGGTAGGCAGCATTTTGCTGCACTCCCCGATTTTGTTTTTATACTGCCAATGCTGAAAAAAGACAGATTGGGCTTTCCTGCAAATTTGCACAATTCCTATCTAAAACGGGCTTTAGTCAGGGTTAGGAAAACATGTTTCAGTTTATAGTACCTGGTTGTTGATGCCACAAACGCTAATGAATATGTGCCGACATCACAACCAGCACAACCCCTGCTAAGGATGCTCCAATGACACCTTAAAAAAATAGGTGGTTGTTGTTGCTTTAAACACTGATGGTAATGCCATGAACTCTTATTAAAAAATGCCCACTTTTTTTGTTACAAGCATGGCTGGAAATGTCCCAAACTCTCCTTAAAAATACTTGCTTTTGTTGCTAAAAACACAGTTGGAAAACTCTCCACTTCTTGAACATCACTTTAGGATTGTGATATGATATGTATGAAACATACAAATGTTACATATCCATGGTTTGCGGAAATGTACAATGCCAATATTGTATTATAGCAGCTCAGCTGAACAGGAAGTTAGACCCCTGGGGTCACCCCAAGCACCCCAAGTAGCATTATTATGCAATGACATACTGCACATGTCTTGTCAAACAAATGGATCTGCACTTGCTCATGCACAGCCCTCTAACATATTAAACATGAAATATTTTCTTTATTAGGTACAATAACGATGCTTTATGGTCATTTCCGCTTTTTGTCACTTCTTTAAATGTGAAAGCCCAGTTTGTGGCAAAGGAATGGATCTTTTTTACAACACTTCTTTGTATTTTTGGTTTTAAAAAGATCGCAAGAAAAGATTAAAAATGTATTCACACACAAAAAAGTTTGATTTTGCAATTGCTATTTTTACACATACAGAAGCAGGGTCTGTGGGACCCCAAACAATGAGGAGGTAAAGCCAATATCAACACAAGGGAAAAGCTAATTATGGTTTTGACTCTGGCATGCAGTCTTTTACAAGGAAACTAACTCCTTCCTTTCTTTGGTGTCCTCCTGAAGGATGTCTCTGTCTCGCTGCTGTAATGCTCCTTCCTTTCTGTTCACCACCAAGAGGAACACTCCTGCAGGGACCAAGCTGAGGTATGAGGTGGACACCAGTGGTATTCTTCCCATCACCACTGAAGTCTTCAAGATGTTCCCAGATGTGAGTTCATAACCTCTTCACGAGTGTTCCTCCATACTGTTTTTTGTTATTCTACCATTGGTTTGATGCTACTTAACCTGGTGATAAGAGCCATTTGATTTCAAGAGCCTGCAATGCTGTCTGTGTGAATCTAACAAAATGTGTCTGTGTCATCTAGGATATGCCGTATTCCAAATCACAGTACAAGAAATGTGCTGTTATTGGAAATGGCGGCATCATCAAGAACACCAAATGTGGAAAGGAAATTGACTCAGCAGATTTTGTGTTTAGGTATATACAGGATATAATCATTCAGTGTTAATTATTGCTGTCTATGAATACAAGTTGGACTTAGTGTCAATGGCAACCAAGCATGCAGTCACATAAAAAGACTTACTCCTCAGACCCGTCACCAGAGGAAGATGTTGGTATTGTACGTCTCTGCGAAAAGCATTTGTACATGTATGTAAGCTGATTTTAGCCCCTTACCCACTGGATGAAAACCCATTAACACCTACAAAAATTTGATTTTTATAGTTAATGGTAAAGGATACAATTGGCATTCATTCCCCGGACAAATGACTCTGCAGTAGTCAGGTATTTTTTGGCTCTAGTTCCAATTAGCCCCAGTCAGCAGCCATGGAAATACAATATTTGGGTGGATGCACTCATTCTGGCCCCTTTGCCAGTGTGATACAATAAAGGCCACCATGAAATACTGTCCATCTCCTACCAAGCAGCACTCAAACATTGTCCAGCTTAAGTTGGCAGTGATTTTGAGAGAGAAACTCAATAAGTAAGAAATATAGAAAAAAGAATTAACTGCTGTAACAATTTCAGTAGCCTCCATGCTGCTTTCTATCGTTTACTAACCTGTTTTCGGCCTGTCTATAATGTCGAACGAGACACACCAGAAATGAAAAAAAAGGTATACTTGTCTACACAGCTCTGGTCTACTGGCAATGGGAAAGAAGCCCATCACCTACTTTAAAAAGTTTTCCCGTGTTTAAAAAAGCATACATGTGCTAAAGCAGTGTATGTGTTCTGCGGCATTTCCAGATGTCACTGTGCCACCAAAACCGAGTATTTCAAGCCAAAATACAAATTTGCCTAACCATAACCAAGTGTGTTTTGTGCCTAAACATAACCACACGTTGACCACAGTGTTGTAGAGAAGTAAAATTTCAACATATCCACTACAAATGTTACATACTCATGGTTTACATAAACGTACAATGCCAACATTTATCTGGCAGTTGGATAGCCAGTGTAGTTAAAATGCTCTGGTCTGTGATTGGGCAACATTTTATATGTGAATAGAGAGCACTTAATTTGCACAAAGAGACCCAAGTGTTGCACTGAATAGGTTGTTACAAAACCCCAACCCACTAAGTGTTGTTATGCCTGCCAAGCTTTCTATTCTGGCACAGATGCTAAACTATGATCGGAAAATTGCTTTTCAGGAGTCAGTTAATGTTGATTTATTGTAGATGCTTAACTCCTCATCACAACCATTGAATGAGCAATTATGCAGCGGACCAGCATGCCTTATCAGTGAATTTGTGCTCTCTTTTTTGCAGGTGCAACATACCACCCATCAATGAGAAGTACTCAGCTGATGTTGGCACTAAAACAGATCTGGTGACAATAAATCCGAGCATCATTACAGAGAGGTACTGTAAATATGGGTCTGAGCGAGAAATCAGGCCTATCTCTTTCTTTCTTTATCTGTCTATATCTCCATCTCTTTTGGCTCGTAGGATCTCATGTTTTGCTTCCTCTGCAGATTTCAGAAGCTGGAGAAATGGCGGCGGCCATTTTACGAAGTCCTCCAGAATTACGAGAACTCCTCAGTGGTGCTTCCCGCCTTTTACAACACCCGCAACACCGATGTATCTTTCAGAGTCAAGTACATGCTGGATGACTTTGACTCCCAGAGAGGCGTGTTCTTCTTCCACCCGCAGTACCTTCTCAACGTGCAGCGTTTCTGGGCAGTGCAGGGCGTCAGGGCCAAACGGGTCAGCAGCGGCCTAATGCTCGTCACCGCCGCCTTAGAGATGTGTGAGGAAGTCCACCTCTATGGTTTCTGGGCATTTCCCATGAACCCCTCTGGCATCTTCATCACTCACCATTACTATGACAACGTCAAGCCACGGCCGGGCTTCCATGCGATGCCTCACGAAATTTTCAACTTCATTCACATGCATACTCGTGGGATCATCAACGTACACACGGGGCAGTGCACGTGATCCCTCACTCCTTTGCTTTAGTGTAGTCTTTTAGTTTATTTAAAATCAGGTTTACCTGTTTTATTTCAGTCAATGAAACAATATTTCCTCCCTATTTAAAAGAGAGTTGGCCTTCAGAGCGCACATGTCTTTGCTCTCACTTATTCCACGACACAGTGAAGGTTGCTTGCTTTGACTGCCAACATACTTCTTTTTTCGATGTGTACCTTAATTTGTTCACTTAGCCAATCAGATCACTATGGTTATAACCCACTCTTTAACCATAGGATGCTTGTTTTTAATGTGAAAAGTGGTCTTCATAGTGATGTTGTTTCTGTGAAGTTTTCTAGTGGCTCTGCTGTACAGAGGTGTTGTTTTCTACTCAACGTTGCACAGATATTTATGCTGAAACGGGCCGCAGTGGGTGTCTTTGTGCCCCCTCATTCCCACTCTCTTCTCTCTTTATCTTTGACACTCTGTGGGTGTGGCAGCTTTTAATGTTTGTGTAAAACAAAACCTGAACCTTGTTATTAAGAAAAAAAAGGAGAAAAAAATTGTAACATCCAATTGTCTACTTTTGTAATTAACTTCTTATTCACCAGATTCACTGGGTGAATATTTTAAAAACACCACTGAAATGGCCTGTTTTTAGTGGCCTACTTTCTCCCGTCTAAAAGTCCTAAAGTATGAGGCGAGGCAAGGATGTTTTCTTTTTCATTTGCTTTTTTGGCTTGTCATGATTTTGGACAAAAGCCAGATAAATATTTTAAAATGACACCACCTGAGCAAAACTTTGGCTTTCAAGGCCGTCCAATTTGTAAAGCGACACAGTACTCAGAGTACTGTTGAGCCACCCAGCCTCTCGTTGTCATTCATGTCTTAAGCCATGCTGCCTTATGAGATAATAAAACCCCTCGATATGATATGCAATGCACCCATGTGTTTTGCTTATCTACAAATACATTAATTTCAAACTAAATCTTAGTTTGTCTCTCGAATCAAAGGACACTTAAGACTCTCTAAGGTGTAGGAATTCATGTGCGGTTCTCAGCTTGTATTCTATTGGAATTAGCGAAGTCTTACTCCCTGTAAACTCCATTCATAATCATGTAACGCTCTGCATGACTTTACTCTATACTTGGCTTTGTGTGTGCCTGCTTCAATGATCACTGAAATATGTTTACACTTAAGCCTCCACTGGAGCTCACAGTGCTTTTGGAGATAAATACACAAACCTTTTCACAGAGAGACGAATGGATTTGTTGAATTGTATAATAGTGGATGCAGTCCCCATTGAATGACGATGCACGTATGAAGACGGTTGCTGCCCTTTTTGTGAAGTGCTTTTGTTACCACTGTATTCTTTCACCTTCCCCTTTAAACTGTGAACATTTAGTTAACACTCATGAAGGCAGTGTGCACTGACACACTGGAAAGCTGCTGTTTATGCTGTTGTACACTGCAAAAGGTTTTAAGAGACTGTAAATGAATTTTTTGTCACTCCTCCGTTCATGCTCTGCTGTGTCCATTATTTCCGCTGTATTTGAAGGACATCATTGCCGATAAGATTTATGTTGTTTCTTTGATCATTTATACAGACTCTGTGTGTTTATGCACAAGAGATATGAGTTCAGCAAATATAAACACCAAAAATGTTTTGGCTCCACCACTAAATTGTTGCACAGACACAACTGAATCAAGAATGGAAAAGGAAGGGAACTGGTCTGTGTACTTTATGGAGGTTATATATATAACACAGTGCTTCTTAACTAACTCTAGATCATTCTTTATACTGGTATTGTGTTTGTAAATAAACTTGTTTGGATTTTCTCACTTGTATGTTTATGGCTGAATTATTTTTGTGTGTGTACCAAAGGTATCCAATCTTTTTTATTTAATAATAGATACTTTTGCCACATAACATGAGTCATTAATATGCTTCCCAATTTAGAAAGGGCCACAGAGCACACACAATGCTAATTTAACTGTCTCATTTCAGGCCAGTTAACCTCTGCTTTGTCTTCTCCAATTAGCTCTTCTGCAAAGCTACTGTCAACACCTCAATTATTAAGCAGTGGTGTCAGTGTCCTCTCACTGACTCACTCAGCAGAGGGTGGTGGGGAATATAGCAGATCATATCTGAGTTGTACTGTAGCTGTTGAGGTCTTCAATTTCTACCCTGTCGGCAAGCATAACAAGAGTGAATGAATCCCGTTAGAATTTAGACAGAAAGATAAAGATGCAGAAGTTAAGCAATTTAAGTTTTATAATGGCAGCTATAGCTTAATATTAAAGACAGTTATATTCAACTGAACTTCTGCACTTAGGGTATGGTGGAAGATGGTGGGCTTGCTCAATTAATTTGTAATTTTTCACTTTATTCCTCTCTCTTTCCCCTTCTGTGGCCATGTCCAATCTGTCTCTACACTGATATCTGCCCAAATCTTTTAAAAAAGTATATTTATGTATGTTCACACATTGACTCAGGAGGATATCAGAACCATATATCATACATGCTCTGATAGTCACTGGGCTTTGTTATGGTTGACCACATGGAGACCCTCAACACCTGACCACTCACCACTCAATCACAAGGTAATAATCACACTATGGAAATATGAAGTTTTATAGCAAGCCAGCAAAGAAGCTGAATCAGCTAAAAGTAACAAACATTTTTAATTTTATTTTATTTATAAAGTCCAATATCACAAATCACAATTTGCGTCAATTTATTTCTACTTGGCACCTTGACTTTGCAGTATGTGACATCCCTCTGTCCTTGGACCCTCACAGCAGATGAGTAAAAACCACTTAAATGGGGAAAAAAAGCTGATAGAAACCTCAGGAAGAGCAATTGAGGAGGGATCCCTCTTCCAGGATGGACAGATGTGCAATAGATGTCATACAGAACAGATCTACATAAATGTGTAGTGATCCATGTCACAAAATGATACATAAATGGAGACAGAGAAATTGAGACCAAGAGAGACCAAGAGAGACAGAGACAGAGACAAAGAGAGATGCAGGGCAGACAGTAATGACAATAGCTACAATAACATTGATTTTAGAAATAATATTGTAATAACTGTATCATCAAGCAGGCATCAGGCAGGACCATGGCAGCAGCACAACCACGACACATGATCCAGACATAGCTGCGATACAAGGTAACCTGCAGACAGTGGAGCACAAAGTTTCCGGAGAAGCCGAGTTAGTGATATGCTAAAGAAATACGGCGGGAATGTCAGCAAATGAAGAAGAACCAACATTTCAGAAACTGAGGAGAGGGAGAGAAGGAGAGAAGGAGAGAAGGGGCTCAGTGTATTACAGAAGGTCCCCCTTCAGACTAGGCCTATGTCAGCCTAACTAGGGGCTGGTCCAAAACAAGCCTGAGCCAGCCCTTACTATTGGCTTTGTCAATGATTGAAATAGTTAGCAAAGTTCAAAATATAACTAAATATGCATATATTTGACCAATTTAAAAGTTTTAGTGCATTTGTTCCTGAAATTCACCATGAACCCACCCTTCTGCTGGAATGAGAAAATCCCAGTTTTTTTGGATGAAAGATATCCCAGTCCTACTTGAAGGTTTTGAACAATACACACTGACGGTCAAAAATCTAATCCGATTTCAGAATCTTTTTTTTTTCCTTTGAACAACCCATTTGTGAGATTTGATCCAATCCAATATCTGAAATCTGATCAGATTATTTCTGAACACCTGAGTCCAGGAGTTAATGCTGGTCAAGTTTGCACATTCACATCATCAACACTTATAGCAGCAGAGTATTCCCATGCATAAAACAGACACAAAATGGCTACAAAGAGACACAAAACTATGAAAAAAGACACAAAAATGATCACAAAGACACACAAAACGTCTACAAAGAAGCACAAAATGACAAAAAAGGGCACAAAATTACCTAAAAAGCCCCACAAAACACAAAATGACTACAGAGAGAGAGACACAAAATTACCAAGAATGACAAAAATGATCACAAAGAGACAGACAACAGACACAAGATCATCCCAAAGAGAGATAAAACATCGACAGACACAAAAAGACCCAAAAAGACACAGACCAAAACAAACAAAAATATGCATGGAAAAGCTATGACTTGATTCTTGGAAAAACAATTTGCCACAAGCAAGTTCAGGTGAGTTTAGTTTCATGACATTACATGCAGTTCTACTTTATTTGAACACAAGGGGAAAGTAAGAAAAAAAGAACATGCTGGCCCAGGTTGCTGGTCTGCAGGACAATAAGAATGATACATTTTTATTACATGAATGTTAAAAATGTAATTATAAAGGAATTATGTAGCATTTGGTCCTTTGTATTACGGGGATGATTCTGCACTGAACTGGGTCAAATGAGGTTTGACTCTCTGCTGTCATCTGTGTGTTGGGTAATCTGATGTTGAAAGATCAATATGACCAAACTCTGCCCTTCACCTTGATGCCTACATTATCTGGTGTCAGGTGGCAGCAATAACGCTAATGGGATGATTTGGCTCCTGGGTGCAGATGTGTACGCCAGTGTGATGGAACTGCAACCAAAAATTGCATAGAGAAATGTGTGCTATTATACAAACAGTGTTGCTAAAGACTGAAGTCCTGCAAAACCTTTTCTGTGTTCTTCTTAGTTTTAAAGCTGATATACACTGGATTAGTTCATGTAATAGGTAGGCCTACAACTGTGCTGGGTAAACAACTCAACATTGTTTTTATGATTTTAGGTTTTACTAAATTAATTGATTGTCCATAATTTCAAAGCATTTTATCCCCCCTGAACAAATAATGGAAGGAAAATGTGATGCATATTTCTACTTGGCACCTTGACTAGTCTTACATTTAAGTTGTCTTGAAAATCCACAATGGGAATTAAATTTCCAAGATATTAAAGTTACTTCAATTAGCAGTTTACTGAACCATGATATAAGATTAACCTTGTCTCAGTAAATTTGGTTGAATCATATTTTCGGAGCCAAAATATTAAAGTGTCATTATGCAGATGAGGAAGGACAGTGCAGCTTCTATCTTACACTCGAGCTCTTACAGAAACAGATGCTAAATACTTAAATGTGTAGATTTTAATACAGTTACTTCTCCAGACAATATTACACTTTCATTATCATTTTAGGGGACATGTTGGGGTGCTGTGGAGCAAGCTATGGAGAAGGACGTGGAGCGTTCAGCTCTGCAATCAATGGGAGGTGTGATAATTGTAAGGACTAGTTGCATTGGTCAGAACCAGAGCTGTTTCCTCCTGTTTCCAGGTGTTTTGTTAAGCTAAGCTATAAACTAACCACTGGCTGGCTCGAGCTGCATGTTAAGTGTACATGTATGAGAGTAGTATCAATCTCCAACTCAAACTAAAAAGCATATTAACCATCCTTTAGCTGGACAGTGATATATGCTAAAAGCAGCCATGGCAAAAATAAATCATTGCTGCATGGATATTTACCCATCTGTGATAAATCTTAAGAGTCAATATATTGCAAGTCAGGTGCTTCTTTGTACTTCATGTGATTTGTACACATTGCTACACTTTGTTATGTCAGGATAAACAAAGAGGAGTAGTTGTAAGGGAGAGTTTGTGTGAGTGTGTGTGTGTGTGTGTGTGTGTGTGTGTGTGTGAGTGTGAGTGTGTGTGTGTGTCTGTCTATCTGTCTGTGTATGTGTGACTGCAGGTAAAAGCGAGACGCCCCCGGCCCGTAAAGCGATCCTAACACCATGAATAATGGAGAGTGCCGTGGCAGAGAGGATAAGTTCTCTGTGCAAGGCTCCTTTTTCACAGGGCTTTCTCCCATGGGTCACGTGAGTGTTGAGGTGACGGTAATTTTTCATGAGTAGTGTGTGTTAGTCATATGGCCATATACTGCAAAGGTAGGGGACGCCCATGCAGCCAATGCACCCTCTGCATGTCCTGAGTCTGTAGACCTGCAGCCACACACAGGCCCACGCTGCTGAGCCCCACGATCCCAGCACCTCTCTGCAGCCAAGGGTCAAATGAATTGTCTTTCACCATTAGAAACTCAAGGCAGCACTTACGAAACTAAAGGCCAGGGAAGTGGATGAATAAAAGATGCCGTCGAAACAGAAAAAATCCACAGCTTCAGAAGAAACCGAAGAGGTCGATGACGAAGTGGAGGAAAGTGAGCCAAATTTAAAGGAGAGGAGCAACTATGTGACCCGTGGGGACACCACAAAAAGGGAGACTAGTCAGAAGAAACACAAGAACGCCGAGACCTCTGAGAATCAGGAGGCCCCGGAGAAACAGAGGAAGAAAAAAGAAGGTGACAAAGTAAAAGAGAAAAAGAAGAAAAAGAAACCAGATGAGGATGCTGAAGCCGGTGCTGTGATTGAAAATGAAGCTGAGGAGGGAGAGCAGAACAATAATGACCCCACTACCAATTCCAAAAAGGAGAAATCAGAGAAGCTCAAAGAGGAAGTGACTGAGGGAGCCAAGGAGGAAAAGAAGAAAAAGAAGAAGAAATCCTCTGCAGAGAATCCAGAGGGAGAGGGAGAGATGGGATCCAAGGACAAGAAGTCAAAAGATGGAAAGAAGAAGAAGAAGTCTCACAATGATGATGATGAGGAGCCCTTGATCGAGGAGCAGGAAGAGGAGGAGGACTCAAAGAAAAAGAAAAAGAAGAAGGCAAAGAAGGGATCGGCTGACAGTGACGAAGACAAGAAGAAAAAGGGGAAAAAATCCAAAAATAAACAGGTGGACTATGGTGCGATGTACCAGAGCGAGCTGCTGAACTACCACACAGACTCATCCGATGGATACGAGGACGAGTACTATAAAAAGAAAGGTAAGGATCTGACATCATAGAGCAAGCAGAGAAGCCACACATGTATTTCAGGTAGGTCTCAGTCAGTTACAAGACATATATATTTACCTGTTGGATTGTCCCGACTGGTCAGATCTCTACGACAGGTTTCCTCCAGTTCCCTCAGCTCTGAGCAGGAGCACCCCGGGGACTCCCTCTGTGATTGTTCTTGGGTGAAAGCTCAGTTATGTTCCACATGAATGGAGCCAAACAGAAGCTCGGGAGCAGACAGGCGCTGGGTGCCGTCCCAGTCACCGGGGCTGGGAAAACCACTAGGGCTAGAGGCAGGGCCGGGAGCCAGGGGGAGCTTTCTTAAAGCACAGAGGTTCTCGAATGGGGGAACCAGATCCCCCAGAAGACTTCAAAATAGTATTTTGTTTGGTTAGTTGGGGGAAAAGTGGCGGCAGGGTGATTTATGGAATAGGTACAAACACAGATGTAGCTACTTAAGCGATGGAAATATTGACAGGAAATTTCTACGTGTCAATAGACTAAGACTAAATTTGCTTATACAATTTGATGCATTTGCACAGTATTATGTAGCGGATTCACTGAAACTTTACATTTCAACAATGCTGTGGTCTACGTGGGGTTTAGGCATGAAAATGGTTAGAAAAAGATCACATTTTGGCTTTGAGTACCCCATTTGGAGCACACAATCCAGGCAGGAAAAGCAGCAAGGGCATTCTTGGTAAAAAAAACAACAACAAAAAAACAGGTACACCACAATCGTAGTATTGCGTCCACTGACACCCACGACTGGGCCGAAGAAGCCGATAGCAACACAGCAATGACTCACTAAATCACAACACACCATCCCTTCTACTGCTCATGACAAAGTTAGCTCATATATTATGTCACGTCATGTCATAAACAATATGATACGTATGAAACAAATTCAATATATTCATACTTTTCAGAAACCTATAATGCCAACAAGGGAAGCTTCACAGCAAGAGGGTTCCTGGCTCAATCCCAGGAAGGAGCCATGTTCTCCCCGTGCCAGCATGGGTTTTCTCTAGGTACTCCGGCTTCCTCCCACAGTCCAAAGACATGCAGGTTAACTGGTGACTCTAAATTGTCTGTAGGTGTGAATGTGAGCGTGAATGGTTGTCTGTCTCTATGTTTCAGCCATGTGATAGTCTGGTGACCTGTCCAGGGTGTACCCTGCCTGTCGCCCAATGTCAGCTGGGATAGGCTCCAGCCCCCCACGACCCTCAAGAGGATAAGTGGTTATGAAAGGATGGCTTGGATGGCCGGATGATGCCAACGTTTTCTGTTGGCCACCAGGCTGCCAATCTTGCACATAAACAACCCTCTGTCTCCAAGAATTTTTTTGTTATGAATTTATATTACTAATTTACAACTGCAAATGCTTATTTAGAGAAATGTAACTCCACCCAGATTTCATTTTTCCATCAGTATTATGATGAAACGTTTTTAATAAATGTATCTGCAAAGTCACCAAATGTTAATACTCAAAGTATCTGAAAAGTGTTCCCTGTAAACTTACTGTATTCGTTTGTCTGACAATACCTGCTGTTACAATACAGTATCCACCCATAACAAAGGATGATATTGACTAAACCATTCTAGTTACTGTCAGCAAAAGATTGTGGTTTAATATTGAAGGAGTCAACAGTGAGTTGAAAATACAAGAAAGGAAGTGTTTTCTGTCACACAATTGAGTTGGGATGCAAACCCTGGTCTAAGGCAGCATTTTTTTTACTGGCAAAACAAATTAGTTGTATAGAAATGCAACATTTAGGAGACAGGATTGCCTTAAAGGAACGTTTGGAAAGTGAGGCACTCAGCTGTATTGAAAGCTGTTTTGAATGAGGAAATTGCACATAAATGCATCTGAGCTTAAAAGCTTTCCATATCTTTTCCCCCATCATGTTGACTCTGAGTGCTGAAACTGTGACATGTCTGTGATTTTTTTTTTTAGCATTTTCACACCCATGTAATTGCTAACACAAGTAGCTGCTTGGAATGTGCCTGTAGCTCCTGATCTGTGTGCAGATTATGAAAGGAGCAGCAGGTATCATTATTTAGTAGTGATACATGCTTGTGTACATGTCTTTCTTACCTCACTGGCTCACTCAGGCCTCTGACACTCCGAGGAGTTTATCAGGGCTCAGTTTTACCAGTCCACTGTCTATCTGATTTTATCAGGTGTCTCTCTTTCTCTTTAATCTGACTTTAATAGCTCTGCTCACTGTTAATTAGATATCCATGTCCCTATCGGACTTTGGTCAAATTGCTCTTTATCAAGTCTCCTCTCCTTTCCTCCTCTCCTAGATGTTTGTTGGTAATCTGTCTGTGTCTCCTACCAAAGCTTCTTCTGCGTGTCTCCCTTTGACAATTGATCCTTTTCTTCTAGCTGCTTAATGCATTCTTTGATGGGTGTTTTTAATGCATCTTAAATACTTTCAACATATTTACTCCCAGAGTCCTCTCAATTTTTTAACGTGTACCCAGGATACCTGACAGAGAGCCAAGTCCACCAGCCCTTAAAAGCACACTCTACCTCTGTTCAGACCGGGCACTTTATCCTCTGTTGTTTCTCTCTAATTCAATTGGACCCAATGTCCCAGACAGTGTCCCATACCTTCCAATCTCTCTTACATAACCACAGGAGTTTACGTTTACGTTCAGTAATACAGCAGGACTATAGAATTACCTCCTGTATAGGCCCAGCTATTGAGTCACAGGCAACAGCCAATCACAGACTAAGCTCCTACTGAAGAGTTAATGTTGTTCCCGTAACCCTAACACAGGCGGCTTTACAGGTGTGACTTTTAAAATCCTCTCCAAAAAATACACTCTTTGAGTGTGTGTTGACCATTACAAGTACTTTGATGAGTCATTATCATCTCATTGGATTCACGGTGACAAAAGCTGAGTGAAAAGTGACTCACACAAAATAAGTAGAGTGATTATGTAGACCATGATGCATGTTTGTAGGTAAACAATAGACACAAGCATGAGCTACATCATCTTACAAGACGAACAATCTACAGCCATGCTAGCAGCTCCGAGGGTGTACAAAGGTACAGTGGTGCTTTTAGCCTAATGCTAACTTAGGAATGCTAACATGCCAGATGCAGATATAAATTTTGGATATCATTAAAGTGATTACAGTTCATTTAGAGAGGCACATGAAAGTCTGTGCCAAAGACATTTCAGTCTGGATCAAAGTGGTTGACCATCAGACCACCTTTGCCATCCAAAAATGTAAACACATAGTGACTTCAGATGTGTGTGCCCTCTCCTCTCTCCCCCTCCTCCATACAACATCCTTAAATGACACACACTGAAGCAGATTCTACAGACTGCTGAGTTTTCATCCTGTTTACCTCTCCATCAACTCAGTGGCTTGGTCAGACAAAGAGACACATTTGTGAAATGTGAGAGAGGCTTGGCTGGCGTATCACACCAGACATGGATTCGCTGCAGATTCGCCGCATTGAATTCCCTGGCAACCGTGCATGGAAGGAAACTTAATGCTCCCTAATGTTTATAGATTATTGGACACTGTCTGAGGATGTGACTTTTTGTTTGTCCTTTTATTCAACCTTTTACTTTTTGAATTATTAAGTCTTTGTCAGACCTAAGTATTCCGTACACGTGCTGTCATTATTTCAGAATCATAATCCAATGCGACATAAACAACAGAGTCGACATTTTCTTCTCTGTCTAATCTCCACTCTCCTCTCTCTTTCAGTGTATGAGGTGGTCACTATCACTGGTGATGTAAAGGGAGCCGGGACAGATGCTAATGTGTTTGTCACCCTTTTTGGAGAGTTTGGAGTCACGCCCAAAGTCCACCTGGCAAGCAAGTGAGTTTTAAAAAGTTTATGCTGATGTCATTGAATTATAGTACACTTTGGTTATTATATTGCCTTTACAACTCTAAATCAGGTTTCAATGACTCACTTGGCTCTGATTTGTTTGCACTTACTATATCAGGTTTTATGTACAGTGGCGCCCCCAGAAAGTTTTCATAGGGGTGACCAGATGGGGCCACTGAAAATCTTGGGTTGCACAACAAAACCAACAACCATGAATGAATTTTAGGATTTCTATCATGCTGTTGAAATATATATACGCTCACTGAAAAATTATAATATGAAAAGTTAAGGAATCACATACTGATATACTTGGTTTCTTATTTCACACAATATTACTAATTACCTGATGTACACACACTAATACAGGTACAGTTAACATTTTGAGTTCCACACCAATCCTGTTTCAATGTGTTATCAGTAATATAACATGTTAGGCTATTGATAGCTCTTCAAAAAACAAGTATACAACTTTGGTTTGAAGCGATACATTGATTAGGAGGACCACAATATTTACCAGGAACAAGACTACTCAGGTTTAGGTGCAACTTGAGTGTACTCAACGGACCCATTTTCATTAAGATATCTTGAAGTGACAGTTCAGTGGACCCCTTTGAAAATGGCCATGCCAGCTGTTCCCTTGCCAAAATTTAGCATAATGTTTGAGCGTTATTTTGGCCCCCCTCCCAACAAGGTATGCCAACATGGTTGGTGCCAGACAAGGTTGGAAAAAAAAACAAAAACAAAAAAAAGTACGCCACAATCTCTTAAAAACAGTAATGTCGACCTCCAATTCTTTTCGCTGGGTGGGGGGCCAACAAATGTATCAGAGAGGCCATGGCCCTCCTGTGCCCTCCCTTGGGGACGCCACTGTTTACGTGTTGCTTCGAGTCAATTTGGTTTCAGTTTATATAATGAGTAAGCTTAGCTACTTCAATACCAGCTGCTAACTTCTAACCTTGTCTATTCTTCTTTGATCCTTCAGCACAGAAAAGAGGTATTTTCTAATCAGTCTGCTAAAGGATGGTTATGATTCTGTCCTTGTGTTGAGTTATATTGTGCATAACACTGTATGGAGGAGCATTCCTGCTCAACATTTACCTGGTACCTGTGGAGCCCATGAATAAAGACAAGATCTATTTGCAATCTGAGCATCTCTTTAACCTATTTGTTAAAACCTGAAACTTGAAAAGTCATTTGATGTCAAAGAAGCAGCGCAAGTTCAAAAAGGTTTGGCTGTGGCGCAGGAATCTCTCCTCTATACAGTGGTTTATAATGTCGGACACAGAATATCTGGAGTAAGGAGGAACTATGTGACATGGCCGGTCTTCTTTTCATTCAGAGGCAAATGAAAGAAGACCACGATGTCATTTCTGTGGATGATCAAATGACTCTCAGGGGATCTTATCAGCAGCAGGCTCCCTTTATCTCTGCACACATTGATTGACAGATAGGGTTACCTGTGCAGCGTATAGGATATACCAACGTATTGTAAGCCACACTGAAACATGTCACCCACACCTTGTGGTGGTCCCATTCATCCACCTCGGACAGCATCAACATGCTATGTATTCAGTATCTCCATGCTGTGTGGCTGTACTGCTGCTCAGCTGATGAAATACCATACATGGACGTTGATGAGTCACTTTTGTCATATAATGAACATACAGCATAGTAAGGAGTTTCACCTTACTCCGATATATATTAGGTCCTGCCTGTATTGTGTAATGACAAATTCAAACTTTATAACATAATACAGGTAAGGGAGGGTTGCTATGTCTCCAAGCATATTTGCCCGATTGAACAATCGAGGCAGATTAAGAAATGCAACTCTTTGGAAATTCATTGTGATTATAACAATTTCAAATTGCATGAATGCCAAAGTTTGCATTGCGTTTGCTTTTTCACATCAGTCAATGTCTCCCCATCATTGTCTTACAGGTGATTTATGCGGAAACGCAGAACGAGGGCATGTATTCATGTGTGCTGGACAGTATTTCACTCTTGGCAGTTTTGTTTTTACAGCACATGACACCATGCACTTTAATTATGCCAGCCTTGGCTCTGTTTTTGAGTTGAATATTGCAGAGAGATGAGAACAGATGGAAATGTGGGTCAGAGACAAAAGCATGTGTTCTCTGTTAATGGAAAAGAGGGTGTCTGATTCGCTGTGGTTGGCAAGGGGGGTCCTCTGTGCACGCAGGCTCGGCTCATCTCTGTGAGGGGTAAGAGTACGTGAGGAGGAGGAGGCGGGAGCCTCAGGAGGTTTCAGATTATACAACTGCCATGAGACCACCAGGGTACCCTAAGCCGGATCAGTCAGGAGATGTAATTTACTGTTCCAGAGTTCACTTCAGTTGTCTGTCTGGACTGTGTTTCTTCAACTCATGTAATCTCTTTTGATCAAATAGAGCATCACTCTCTGTCTCTCTCTCACATACACACACACACACACACACACACACACACACACACACACACACACACACACACACAACTTATCTGTCTCCCAAATTCTGACATTTTCTGTGTGTCTCCAATTCACAGAAGCCGAACTGCATTTGAGAAGAATAAGACTGATGTTTTCCGTATTAAAACACACAACGTGGGGCCTGTGAAGAAGCTGAGGTACTTTACAACAAAGTTCATGTGACAGAAAACCACACTGTGCTGCTGACTGTGATTTCTGCTAACTTATGAATAATATATACTTTAATACTTATTTTGCTTTTTGCATGGCTGCAAAATGCAGCTACAGGTCACTGACAACATCACAGTTCACATTTACCTCACACTGGGTAAGAGCGGCTTACAGAGCGGATCACACAGACACATTTCTCACTTATTTTCCAGCTGTGTTGCTGGCCATCAAAGGATCCCGTCCAGTGACAGAAGGTTAAGCTCCATCTGTTGTTGGGAGTTAGGGTCTTACTCCAGAGGAGGCTGGGTTACATCATAGCCGCCGCACATGAGCAGTGAAACGAGGCAGCAGGAAACATGAGTCAGATTACAGAAAGAAAATTAAGAACTATGAAAGTGTTGATTTCCCTCAGCATGTTCGACAGTTTCTTGACAAAACAGTCCCAACACAATGTCCACGGAAATGCAATTTTATCCCTGATGTATGTGTGTGTTTGCATATGTGGGTGTGTGTAATTGTCTGTTTGCAGCTGTGTACACATGTACGACCTGATCCATGCTCAAGAACCTCTCATGGTTGTGATGATTCACAATTGACTGTTTGTACTGTAGTAGACTGCTCCTCACTCCTCTTAACTGGCTGACAGGAGCCATGAGTCATCAACACAATCATGTAGCAAAAAACTGAAAACTACAAAAACTGACATTCATCAAACCGTTTGAACCGGAGCATTTGCAGATTAACTCCATACCTGATATGTTATGATCTTATCAATGAAGGCACCATACGGGATTAAAATAATTACCTATTTTTGTTATCTCACATGTTGAATCCATCCGAATAATAACTGAGCAAACTCCATCCATTGATAACATTTGTGTGATATGTTTGAGAGCTCTTTAAAGGACTGGTAGGAGGACCTTCAGTTGCAATTGTATTGTCAAACTACTACTTCAAAGATTAGGAATGCTTCTACAATGTTGCTGTCGACATTGGCAAAGGAGAGCAAATCCATCCATTCACTCAAATTCTATTCAGGACTGTAGTAATAGCACATGAAAATAGACAGGGATACCAAAGTGTTTTAGACCACTAACCTAGAAACTGACAGCTTTTAACGCTGGAGAATTTTCAACTCATTTTCCGATGCAGTAACCTTGAAACAAAATTAGCCATAGGTCTTGAGTTGTATTATTATACTATACACTCATCTGTTGACATTTGGAGCAGCTACCCGAGAAATGAGTGCAATATTACATGTCCAAGCTTTTGAGAGAGCTGGCATTGCTTTTGTTCTCCTGTTTGTTTGTTTTTTGTCTTTATTGTGTGAGCGCTGGCAGAAGATGATTACTGGCATCAAACTACTCCCGAATGATTGGTACAACAAAAATCTAATGAATATGAAAGCAGGTTTGAATACAGCTCAGGAACCTTTGTGTGCAAGTCCTCATGTTTCTCCCTACTGTCTGTGGTGAACTCTGTTCACACATGCGATTCTTGTGCTTTAAAGGTTATTTAATTCATCTATTATGGCAAAACAATGTGCCTGGATCTTGCTTGCTGATATATTTCATTGTGTTATTCTACCCCATCTCATTCACTCCTCAAACAATCCATTATCTCTATTGTGTGGTATTTACCAGAAATTCAAGCAAACTGAAAAACAGAACAAAGGCATCGGTGCATTTGATGTGGAAAACTCATTTGTGATTACCTACAGGGTGAATTCATGTCACACTATGATGGTTGACTCCCCAGGATCGAGCACGACAACACAGGGATGAACGCCAGCTGGTTCTTGGACAGAGTGGTGGTGACCGACATGAACCGGCCCCATCTGCGCTTCTATTTCGCCTGCAACAACTGGCTAAGTCGGGAGGAGGGAGACAACCTGTTTGTTAGGGACCTGCTGGGCAGCCTGAACCCCATGGACGTCCCGAAATGTAGGTCACTCTGGGACAAACGCATAACACAAAGCAGACACAAAGGTTCTCAAAGGTTTAAAGGGATAACATTTGATTAAAATTCCAAATACCTCCAACACATTGCAGAGAAACCAATGAGTTTGAAAATTTCACCAGAAAGACCAGTTTTAAGATAAAATAAAATAAGCCTTGTCAGCTGACAACTAATGAGACAGTCCAAGAGCTCTAATACTTATGTTAATGACACTATCTCCTCAGAATAAATTTGACACTAATGTCAGACGGGTTGTATTTTTTGCAATAAGAAATGTATAACCATGTGTCTGGCCAGAGGGACACAAAGGCGCCTGATAGCCAACAGATCTTCCTACTGTTTCATTTTGTAATTGAATTCCATCAGAGTATAATCCTCAGGTAAACCAGCCCATGTGTCCTCTGCTGCAATGTGATCTAACATCTCAGTACCTGCAGTCAGTCAAGCAGAGCGTTGTGAAGCCGAGGCTCAGATAAAGACGTGAGGGCACAGTGCTGCGAGGGAGTGGTCAGAGCAATATGGCTGTTACTCACACACACACACACACACACACACACACACACACACACACACATACAGAGACACACACACGCACGGTGTTATGAATATTTAACCTGGAAACCATCCGAGGGTGGATTAACAAGGCACCTGCCAATGACAACAGAAAAGTCCATTTAATTATGATTAAATTGTGCTACTTGGCAGGAAATTGATCCTGGATGATACTGATAATCAACATTTACTGCACTGTTTGCCTCTCTGATGCATTGTTTATATAAATCACGGTATTTCCTGTTTTGTATTTCATGTTTTTCAGTAAATAAATACATAGTGAGTGTGTTCACTGCTGACATGAAGGGAAGTGGAACTGATGCTGATGTCTTCCTAAACATCTTTGGAGAGAATGGTGACACAGGTGGGACTGCAACTAATGATAATTGTTCATTATTGAGTGTTCTGTTGATCATTTTTTTAGTAACTGATTAACCACATTTTGAACAATATCCCCAAACTTAATAAGACATCTTCAATTGGCATATTTTTCTGATTTTCAGACCAAAAAAGATATTACTTTTACAATGATCTAGGCAGGGAACTGGTAAACCCTCACATTTTGGCATAGTATAATTTCTTACTTCATAAGTGACATAAAGGAGCTGTATGTGACATTCAACATGGAGGTGGCTGAGCTGGCAGCTAGCAGCTAACAGTGCTAACTCAATAAACAGCACTAACAACAGCAAAAGTGCTGCAAGACCTAACATTGTTACTTGGGGGGATACAGGAGGGTGGGCGCTGCTGCAACTTCAGCAATGACACAGTCATGATAACAGCACATAACAGCCATATTAGCCCAGTACAGAGCAGAAGCAATGAGCTAGCTAATGGGATACACACACAGAGACTCAGCCAGACTGTCTACCACAGCAAAAAACAGAAAAGCTCAGATTACAACACACACAGAGGGAGTGTGACTTTATTCTCAGGATGCCATTACTCCAAGTTATCTTTACTTAACAAGAAGTGGTTTACTGCCATACCGCTCTGAATGTTGCATACAGCTCATTTAAACAATCACTTGAGCATCAAAATAGTAGGGGAATCAGTTCCTATTGGTCAAGTAATCTATCAATTAGCTAATCATTTCAAGGCTGGGCGCAGGTGATTCTTATTTAACATCACCAATAGCTATGACAAAGATTTCAGTGTGACTCCTGTTTCAAAATGCTTTGTCTATTATGAAAGGAGAGAGACGACTGGACAGTGACAAAGACAACTTTGAACGCGGGTCAGAGGACAAGTTTACGATAGAGGCGCCAAACCTGGGTCGGCTAAGGAAAATCACCATCGGCCACAACAACAAAGGTTCATCAGCTGGATGGTTTCTAGATAAGGTATGTTCAGTCTACATGTGCACAGATTGTCTTTACTGACATGTACACATGCATAAAAACACTCATGATGGTGCGTAATGTGTCTCTCCAGGTAGTGATTGATGACATGGGGAATAAAGAAGTGTATGAGTTTCCAGTTAATCGCTGGTTTGCCATGGATGAATGTGATGGCAAAATACAGAGAGATGTGTTGGTTGGATCCGTGCAGCCAATGGGTGAGAGCAACACAAGCCACTGATCAGCTTTATATAAGGTCTGACACTATTATTACATCTCATTCCATCAGAGTTCATTCATAAAATTGCTTTTTTTGTGTGTATATTCCTGCATCTACTTAGGAATCGTATACAATGTGCAGGTGATGACTGGAGATGTGAGGGGTGCAGGCACCAACTCTAAGATCCACATGGTCATGCACGGCTCCAAGGGTTTAAAGAACAGCGGCAAAGTATTCCTGGAGGGTGGCGCTTTCGAGCGTGGTCTTATTGACATTTTCAACGTGGAGATTTGTGAACTCATCAGCCCGCTCAGCAGAGTCACCATCGGGCATGACAACGGGGCTGTTGGTGCTGGATGGTACTGTGAAAAGGTACTACACCTCTGCTTTTGATAACAGAGTGATTCTCAAAGTGTCATTCACCCACCAAGCTCCCATTTCCCCTCCAGGTGGTAATATACTGTCCATTTACGGGCATCGAGCAGACATTTCCTTGCGGGAAGTGGCTGGACGAGGACGAGGCGGATGGACTGATTGAGAGGGAGCTGTATGAGATGGTCTCTCTAAGGCAGAAAAAACAGAAGAGTAGGTGTCTTTAGTCAACTCACAGATCTCTAATCACTGAAAGAAAAACATAGTAGTAGTAGTATTTTATTGAATTAAATCTGATTTGAAAACACGTTGGCTTCTGATTTTTATGGGGTCAGATCAGTCTCATAATGAATGAACTCACGCAGGGTTTCTCACGAATACACATGCTCTGGTTCACAGTTGTATTTCGGACTCACTAATGCACACGATCTGTTTCGCAAATGCACACGCTCTGCTTCACAAATATAATGTTTATGCAAACTTGTAATATAAATTCGGAAATGCACACGCTCTGCTTCACAAATATTATTTTGAGGCACACTTGAAATATCAATTCACAGATCATGTGAATCGCTGAATGTGCATTTACAAACTGCTTCTCATTTGTGAACCTCTCTACATTTGTGAGAGAAATCTGTGTGGTGAATTTTGAGACTCCCCTGACGTCACAGGTCAACGAACGTCACCATTGGCTGATAAATCTGTCAATCAAATGTATGATTCTGATTGACAGATTCATCAGTTAATCAGGTGTGTTCACTTTCAGCCAATTCTATGGCTCCTTACATAGGGTGTATTCATAGTTTATGTTCATTCAAACATGTTACTTGACTAAGCAGAACGCTTCAACTCATTATAATTCAATAACATTGCATGATTTACAATGAGGGGATAATAAGATAAATGTGTTACTTACAGGTTGAGATTGATCCATGTCTCTTCCACCGTTTCAGTCTAGCGCCTCTTGTTTGAACACTGCAAACAGTAGCTCAGTAGCTCTGCGACTGGTTTAAAAGTGTGCAACGTCAGGGGAGTCTCAAAATTCATCACACAGATTTCTCTCACAAATGTAGAGAGGTTCACAAATGAGAAGCAGTTTGTAAATGCACATTCAGCGATTCGCATGATCTGTGAATTTATATTCCAAGTGTGCCTCAAAATAATATTTGTGAAGCAGAGCGTGTGCATTTCCGAATTTATATTACAAGTTTGCATAAACATTATATTTGTGAACCAGAGCGTGTGCATTTGCGACAGATCGTGTGACTTACCTTAGAAAGAGCAGTTTATATCTACAAAGGGAGTGGGTTCTTGTTTCTGGAGATTGCCATGTTCACTACCATGTTTCTGCAGTGGCCCAGGATGGAAAAACCAAACACTATTTGCGTTTTCACGTCTGCTTTATTTGGTGTTTTTACTGGTTTTAATCACCTGGTCTGCTGGTTTTTACACCTCTGTGGATGATTCGGTTTACAATAAAAAACCTCCTGAACAATGAACATTGACCAAATTCTAACTGGGAGAAGTTTCAGCTGGTTGCAATCTGCAATCCTTACCACTAGATGCCACTAAATCGCCCTAAATCTTACACACTGAACCTTTAAGAGCATTTTTAATTTGTAACAGACTAGCCAACTGTCAGATCTACTCTTCTTCTACTCCAGAGTACCCATGGTCCCTGTGGATTTTGACATCAGATGTGAAGGGGGCAGGGACAGATGCCCAGGTGTTTCTGCAGATCTATGGAGAGAGGGGCAAGTCTGATGAGATCAAACTGGAAAACAACTCGGACAGTTTTGAACAGGCCCAGCTTGATAAATTCATGGTAGGCCTTGGATCATCTGTTAAACTGAGGGCATCACATTGTCTTCCACTGTTAAGTTCTTACACTGGTCTACACTCCTAAGATTTTTGATCACTGTAGGTTGAAATGCCAGACATTGGAAGACTGCTGAAACTGCGCATCTGGCATGAGAAGAGACATCCATTCGCTGGCTGGCATTTAGCGAAGGTGAGGCCGTCTGTCTGACCTGTCAGTGTAAGCTATTAAGTCTGTTGTATCGCGTCCCTTCTTAGCACATAATTCTACACTGAATTAGAGTTTAATCTTGCACTTGATCTCAGAAATGTATTAATTGTTTGGAAAATGCATGTTAATGTCACTGCTTCAGTCTGTATTTGTCTGAGGGTCAGGTCATGAACCAGAGATGAAGACGTGTATGACGACACATGAGGCTGTGACTTTCTGCAGGTCACTTTGCTCAAGACCCTGACGATGGAGGAATATTCTTTTGAATGTGGCCGTTGGTTGGATATCAATGAAGACGACAATGAGATTGTCAGAGAGCTTCCAGCTACCGGAGCGCTCATCGATGAGCCACTGCCCTGTAAGAAACACACAGAGGACAGGACATACAGATATTCAAACTCTGTGTGAATGCAGGTGTTTTATGTAACATAATATGAGTGTCCTTGTCCCTTTGTTTTATTCAGTGATAAAGTATCGTGTCACCATCTGCACCGGTAACGTCAGTGGCAGTGGCACTGACGCCAGCGTCTTCCTCAACATTATCGGTGACCTTGGTGACACAGGGGAGAGACTTATGTTTATGAGCAAAAACAATGTCAACAAATTTGAAAAGGGCAACGTGAGTGCAACATTAATACACACAGCAGAAAGCGACAGTCTGGAAAAGACTGCAAACATCTTTAACCCATTTTCTCTCTGTCTTTCCTTCAGCACGATGAGTTTCTCATTGAGGCGGTGTCCTTGGGCCAGGTGCGCAGAGTGCGTGTGGGTCACGATGGCCGTGGTGGAGGCTGTGGTTGGTACCTTGATAAGGTGATGGTCAGGGAGGAGGGCCAGCCGGAGAGTATGGCCATTGAGTTCCCCTGTTTCAGGCAAGACAGTAATACTTTCCACATGACTTAAAGGAAGGACTTAAAGGACTCAAAGGAATAGATTGGTATTTTGGGGAAAACAGTTATACGCTGTCTGCAGCGAGCTGTGTTACAAAATCAATACTGCTCCTATCTGAGATTGGTATTGATCTTCTCATTTAACTCTTGGCAAGAAAGCAAATAAGTGTATGTTAAATTTTCTTATTAATTATTTAACCTGTAACCCACTAAAACATCAAACAGCTGAACAAAATCATCCAAACAGCCCTAAAAACCTCATAAATCGGCCATGCTTACCTTTACTAGTACTCCCATGACGTGTGTTTAAGTAGTTAGGCAGCTGATGGATGAGTTTGCCACTACAAATAGGTACTAAATGCACATTGGTCAGCCAACTCTCTTCTTCTGTAACTGGAGCCAAACCGCAAGGCTAAGGTGCAGTGTTGCATCTTGAAAGAGGCTTTTCCTGTCTGTCCGTCTGTTTGTACTGTTGTTAAAAGGGAGAGGTGTGGTAGCTTCCCATGCAAAACAAAGTGGAACAGTTGTTTGAGTGTTTTGTGTTGCTTGTACTGTTATGTGATTATTTTCAAATGAATCACATTATTTTTAGGAGATTTAAATTCCTCATGATAATCAATAATCATAGGCCAGAGTCCTGTATCAGTTCCAGGTACCTGTCACAAAAAAATCTGCTGGTGGTATTTTGTCTTAATTTTATTTCAGTTCTGGGTTAAACAAAAAACATGCAGGTCAATTGTCACTGTTAAATAATACTATAAATGATAGTAAAGTGAAAATAATAACAATTTAATACAACATTTTAACTTTTTTTTATCTTCTGGCTGTTGACGTTATGTGTCGGTCCTGTCTTCTGCGCCAGCTGGAATATGAGATTCAGTCACTTCAGTTCAATTCAGTTTCGTTTATAAAGCCCAATATCACAAATCATAATTTGCCTCAGAAGACTTTACAGCATATGACATTCCTCTGTCCTTTGACCCTCACAGCGGATAAGGAAAAACCTCCCCTCCAAAAATCCCCTTCAGGTGTGGAACAGGCATGCTAATTCTGATTCTTATGAGAACAGGCAAAAAATGTTTATTTGAATTATATATCATGAATAACCTTTGTTTATGTAAAAATATTTTTTTTGCTTAACATGTATGAAATGTCCCAAAATGATCACTTTAAACGGCTATTACAGGATTTGTGGTTTCGGATCGGGCCGCGAATCTTATGTCCTCGGGTCAGGTTGCGGAACTAATTGGTCTTACTTGTGGCTGGTGGGGCCGTTGCGGTATTGTGTGTCGTGGTGCTGGTCTGAAAATCAGACCCATGCAGGACTCTGTCTTAGGCTACTTAAAATGTATAGATTTTAAATGGAAGGTCGTGCATTATGTAAAAACTTAGACTTGGCAAATATAATTGTTATAATGTGTAGCTCCAACCAGTGTATTTGAACATCTGGGTCTTACCCTTTCTACCCTATTCATTGTTTAAAATGAATATGTTTCCATATCTATAGATGAAAAGTTTTAAATTAATAAATAACATGGTGTGAGGTCTGCTGCCGGATAGAGTTTGTTCCTGTCTGTGTGTTTTTCTTTAGGTGGTTGGATCGTAATGAAGATGATGGACAGATTGTCCGGGAGTTAGTCCCAGCTGGAGAAGGCCTGCGTCTCTTCAGTGAGTGCATTAATAACATTTTCAATCAAGGATAGGTTCAGCAAATTGAAAGAGGACAACATATATTTTCAATGTTTATATAAATGACATTAATTTCCATCCATCTGTCCTCCCAAGATGTCAGCTACCACATAGCAATCAAGACGGGCAGTGTGAATGGGGCCAGCTCGGACTCCAGGGTGTTTGTCAAGCTGTACGGGGAGAAGGGTGATACCAGCAAGATGATACTGGCAGTTTCTGACAACGACCTTAGGAACTACTTTGAGACGGGACAAACTGACATCTTTACTATTGACACTTTTGATATCGGAAAGGCAAGTTCTTAAGCCATGAATACATGTCACAGAGAGTTTACAGTTCGAACTATATCCGTGTTTCCTGATTCTGTTTCTTCCTATCTTGTCCTCTCTGCTTACAGATCAACCGTCTCCTGATTGGTCACACTAATGAGGGTTTGCGGGCTGGGTGGTTTCTGGACAGTGTACAGATCTCTGTACCAGTTCATGGGCTGGAGTACATGTTCCCGAGCCACCGCTGGCTCTGTAAAGACGAGGCTGATGGGAAAGTGGAAGTTGAGATCTATCCCAGTGAGGTCTTGGAAATTGAGCAATGTAAATAACAACAATATTAAAAGTACTGTACAGTCAGAATTAAATCAGTGGTTATGAGTTGAAACATACTGCTCTGCTCTACATAATCTTTCCTTCTGTCATAACAGTGATCAACTATGAAGTAACAGTGGTCACAGGGGATGTGCGTGCAGGTGGCACCAATGCCAATGTCTTCTGTCAGATCTACGGAGATGAAGGAAAAACCGAAGTCATCGCTCTCAAAAGCCGCTCCAACAATTTTGAGCGTGGCACCACGGAGATCTTCAAGGTCTATTTAAAGCCTGTGTCATGTTATGTCAATGTATACAGAAGATTTAAGTCCTTGGTTTGACCACTGTTTCAAACACACAACCTAGATTGAGGCTCTGGATGTCGGTAAGATCTACAAGATGCGTATCTACCATGATGGGAAGGGTATCGGAGACGGCTGGTTCCTGGAGACAGTGGACGTCAAGAGGCTGACGATGGCTATGGTACAGGTTGAGGTGAAGAAAGAGGAGACCAAGAAAGACAAGAAGAAGGATAAGAAAAAGAAGAAGAAAGAAGAGGAGGAGGAGGTGGAGATTGTTGAGGAGCTGCAGGAAGTGGTGGAGGCATTTACATTCTCGTGTAACCGCTGGCTGGCCAGGGATGAGGAGGATGGGGAGACTGTGGTTGAGCTGCTGACTGACGACAATGAAGACCTGGAGGGTAATCAGAGTGTGAATGTAATGTGTTGATCCACTGGTATTTGCTTCCAAATGCTAGATAGATAGTTTCAGGCCTTGTCCACACGAGTTTTTTGAAAACTTTTATGC
This sequence comes from Epinephelus fuscoguttatus, assembly GCF_011397635.1. Lineage (NCBI taxonomy): Eukaryota > Metazoa > Chordata > Actinopteri > Perciformes > Serranidae > Epinephelus > Epinephelus fuscoguttatus. The sequence goes on from NC_064769.1 coordinate 13,060,158, forward strand.
GTTTTGGCCTTTTGTCCACACACAAAATGCGTTATAGATCACAAAAGTGGCAATTAGTGTAATGGCAGATGTAGTTCTCACCTTGCTTACAGGACTTTTTACATGTTTTCACATAAATGTACAGTTACGCCTCTGCAATACTGAGCAACAGAGGCCATATTATTCTTCTCCTTTTGCATGGCTTTAGGGTTAGAGTTATTTCGTTGGTTGTTGGTTTGACACGCTGTATACAGCTCTTCACTTGTGTTTTTGCGCTTATTATTTGGACAGAGATTTTTTTTAACCTCCTGAGACCCTGTGTCCTCATATAAGGACATTACATTTTGAGTTTACTTGACCTTATACTTCCTCCTACTTAAAGCTATAGTTGGTAATGTTGGAGAGCTAGCAAGATTTGAAAACGGCACCTCCTCTAAGCTCCACCCCCTGCTCCCCCTCCCGTCAGTGCTCCGTCCAAAGCCACGAGCCCAGACATGCCTGAACGCGCAGCCTGCAGTGAGCAGAGCAGAGGAGAGCCGAGTAAAATAACAAATCCCCCAAAGCAAACAAATAATTACCTGTCCAACAGAAAGACAGCAACCTCTGCATCACTTTTCAGGCCCTTCAGCTCCCTCAGTTGTCTCCACCGTTCAAAAGCTGGACTGCTGTTGATGTCTGGTTTGTCCTCTCACTTTATCCTTTTCTGCCTCTGACTTTCTCTTCTCAGCCTGTTTAGTGGGGTGAGCCGTTACAAGTAACACTGAAAGTGGTACTTTTGGCTGCATTTTCTCTGCCTTTGTGCAGCAAACTCCTGCTAACTCAGTATTTCTGCTGAGGAGTGCTGAATATTTCCGGCAACGGTGACATGTGATGAGTGCGAGGAGGGAGGGAGGGATGGAGGGGAGCTCAGGCAATACGAAACATGAAGGCATCTGATTGGTTCTTTCCATTCGCACCGAATGGCAGGGATTGGTCACAGTTTTTACAGGCCTGCAGCTGCCACAGAGGTCTGATTTTTTTCATTCCTTTTTCTGAACACATTATGTATTGACTACTCTCAGGGTGGAAGGACCATTTTACCCAGTATAACAGAAAGTGTTTCTGAATAGGATTACCAACTATAACTTTAACATAGACCTGTTGTCCTTGTTCATGGACACTTTTTGTGCCATCTAGTGGTAGTAAGAGCCCAATACACTGATCCATGTAAAAACAAGATGGCAGCCATCTCTTCAGCCAAGTCAGTCTGCAGCCGATCCCAACACAAAAGTGGACAAGGTCCAAAACCTGATTAAATGTAATGGTTGAAACTTGTTTATTTATGATTAAAAATGTTGGTAGTTTGATATGGCAACAAATTTGACTGATTTTAGCAACTGTAACAAGCTAAGACCCTGTTAATGAGGAAGTACTGTATTGAGGACATTGGAACTTTATTATTGTCTCATTTGAGGATATTGGGACTTTTATCATTGACAATATTTAGTATTTAAACCTATAGGGTACTGATCCCAGATAGCTAGGAGAAATTAAAAATGCATACCAATCAATAGTTTGGGTCTTAAGAGGTTATTAAGTGTGTTTGGATGGTATTTTTGGGGTGTGGGCAGGGAAAAACACTGTTTACAAAAATACCTGTATCGATGCCACTAATTGTGATGTTCTGACTGTGTCTAACGGTGTTTTCTCTGACAGTGAACTCATATGAGGTTCATGTCTTTACTGGGACCATGTGGGGGGCTGGGACTGATGCCAATGTTTACGTCAACATCTATGGAGAGACTGGCGACACTGGGGAGCGACGGCTCAGGAAGGGAAACAACCTGAACAAATTTGAAAAAGGCAAAGTAAGCTTGGTTTCTTTCAGCTCTAGATGTGCTCTTTTTTATTTGATAATCTGACTGTTAATATGTGTTGAAATAACAGTCTAATTTTGGAATATGTGTTTACTTTACTTAATGAGATGATGTAATATAGATTTATTGATCTGATGTGTTCTACATGATCACGACTGTGATCACTGATTCTGTTTTCCTGGATTACCCTCTATTGTCAAAGAATCATTGGATCTAAGGAGCCTTGCAGGTTAAATACAGATTAAATAAATAAGTAATGACACTCTTGTGGACAGCTAAACTGAGACCTGTGACATTTCTTGACCCTTTGTCACTGTTTTGTTCACGTGCGACCCAGGAGGACATTTTCAACATCACAGCAGTTGACTTAGGGGTCTTGAAGAAGCTGAGGATTCGACATGACAATAGTCAGGCCAGTGCTGGCTGGTTTTTGGACAGAGTGGAGATTGTAGACAACAAAGATGACACAACGTAAGTCATGACAACATTAGAAAGTAGAGCTGCAACGATTAACTGATTAGTTGCCAACTCATTTAATCACCAGCTAATATGTTAATCAGTTAAATGGTTTGACACAACACAGTACAGTTGGGGGAACTAGCATCAAACAAACCCAAAGAAAGAAAGAAAGAAAGAAAGAAAGAAAGAAATTAAAAGAAAAGAAAACAAACAAACAAATAAATAAAGTTTGAAACACAGTAATTTACAGTAAAAAGTCAAAAGTCTTTGATTCCAGCTTCTTAAATATGATGTTCTAGTTCCTTTTCCTTCTGTGACAGTAAGCTGAATATCTTTGGGTTGTGGTCAAAACAACAGACATTTGAGATGTGATCTTGGGCTTTGAGAAACACAGATCTCCATTTTCACCCTTTTCCGAGATTTTATAGACCAAACAACTAATCCAATAATCAATAAATCAATTGACAGATTAATTGACAAAGAAGATAATCATTAGTTGCAGCCCTATTAGAATGAAAAAAAGATCCCTCAGCACTTAAATTCAGATATAGATGTGCAACTGCATCTTCACACAAAGCCATGAATAATTGAATTAACCATTTAATTACAAAATATGGTTTATCAATCATTTATTTCATAGATAAGAAATTATTTACACCCTGTTGAGTCATTCTAGACACCAGATCATTGCAACAGGTTTCACAAAACAACATCATCCTAATCAGCAGACAGAGCCTATGCACATAAAATGTCTGTAGAGCTCCACTGTGTGGTGTAAAATGGTACTCCGATACATTCTGGTTAAGTGATGACCTGTTTGTGGAGACTTGGGATCCATGTAGCTCGAGATGCCCATTGTCTTTTTGGTCAAGGAAACATTTAACAGTATAGACTAAACAGAGATTATTGTATTGGTACGATGCAGGCTGCACACTGCACGGAACATACATTCGGTATATGTTTTGTTTCAGGTACTTTTTCCCTTGTAAACGCTGGCTGGCTGTTGATGAGGATGATGGACAGCTTGCTAGGGAGCTTGTTCCTGTGGACGAGGCCTTTATGAGGAAAGGAGATGATGATGATGAGGAAGACTCTGAGGCCACACTTGGTCTGGAACAGAAAGGTGAGAGCAACATAATGGCTGAAGACACTGAAAAATGAAAGAGACTTCTGAAGAAGACATTTTGTCTTTTTTAAATTAATATATAGGAGCAATATTTAAGAACAAGATTGCCTTATGTTTCATTCATTCTGAATTCTTGTTATCATAGCCATGTCAACAACTTACAACATGAGGATAAAAACTGGTGACAAAAAGTACGCAGGAACTGATGCTAATGTCTTTGTGACCCTGTACGGCACCAAGGATGACACAGGTAAAACTCCAGACTACGCATTGATAGGCCTATCTGTGTGCATTTTTATATAAATGATTAAACTGCTCTATAATATGTGCGTCTGCAGGGATAATTAACCTGAAGGCTTCAAAGACTCATAAGAATAAATTTGAGCGGGGTATGATTGATGAGTTCATCGTGGAAGCTGTGGACATAGGACCACTGAAGAAGCTACGTGTTGGACATGACAACTGTGGTACAGTAGGACAGACGGCCAGCCTGTGCAGTGAATAATGCAAATGAGTCTACATGCGTTACCACAATAATGTGTGTCGATGTTTAAGGAGGAGGATCAGCAGGCTGGTTTCTTGACTGGGTGGAGATTGATGCCCCGTCTCTTGGACAGAAACTGCGCTTCCCTTGCGGCCGTTGGTTGGATAAAGGGGAGGATGATGGAGCTATCGTCAGGGACCTGTTCCCTAATCCTCTTCAGACGGAGCTTTACACACCATGTAAAATGTCATTGCATGACAGTCTACATCACACTCACAAAAATGCAGATATTTCTCATTTGATGGTTATTTTTCCTATTTGTTTTCATTTTGTAGTTGTTCCTTATGAAATTAAAATCTTCACAAGTGACATATTTGGAGCCGGTACGGATGCAGATGTCTTCATTGTGCTGTATGGACGAGATGCAGTGTGCACCCAGCAGAAGTCTCTGTGTGTGAACAAGAGGGAGAGGAGGATGTACTTTGAGAGAGGAGCTGAGGACATGTTTATTGTTGAGGTACAATAACAGTGTATAGTGATAAACACATACATAAGTAGAAGTAGAGGACCAATGAAGAACAGCAAGGCCATGACTGTATTTACTACAGTAAATACAATACTGAATGCAGTGTTCATATAGTGATGTGCTCTGCTTTCTGTGCAGCTAGAGGAGTTGGGAGATGTGATTGAAAAAATCCGGATCGGCCATGACAACCGGGGGGTCAACCCAGGCTGGCATCTGGACAGAGTGGAGATCAGACGTCTGCTCAGGAAGGGAAAGGTACTGCCAATGGTGAACAGATCCTTTTTTAAGTAGGAGCAGCCTGTTGCACCAGCTATATGTAAATTCTCTCTTAAGTTGGGCCGTTTGATCATAAAGCTTTGTCGATGTTTGGTGGCACCAAGGAGACATAAGGTTCATCTTAGCTACTTTGGCATAAAGTCCACACTAAAAGAAATACTGTCACAGTAAAGGATGTTTTCAATTCCTGTGGCCAATTAGGTAAAAGCACTGTACTGTCTAATGGCAAAAAAATAGCAAATCATAAAAAAAAACAAAAAAAAACAAGAATGTATGTCAGCTAGGACAAAGCATTATGATTAGGTAACGTAACCATAACCTACAGCTCATGCAGAGTAACAACAGTGACATCGAGTGGTGAAACCATCATAGAGTGATTCAATGCTAAACAATTACTGGGCAGATGAAACTGTGACAAACACATAATGATAGCCTGTCAGAAATGAGCATTTGTTAATTATAGAGCTGTCTAACCCTATATATTTACTGACCAGTGTGGTATGCACCTTATTTGCATGCATTCAGACCATTTAATTTTAAGCATTTGTGTTTTGAGTATAAAAGACAGGAGATCACCTGTGGGTATAATCTATCACAAAGAACTGTTCAAAACAGCCGGTATAATGCACTCCTCTTCCAAGTTAACCAAGTTTTACTTAGGACTATAAACTTACAAAGGGCAAGGTGTAAGATTGTAAGAAGGTGTACGAAGTTGTAACTTATGCTTATGTTGGAAATATTTCAGCAGCTGCAAGTCTTAAAATGTTAATATTGTATCAACTCCAATGTAAGTTGGAAATTAGGTTCAAAGAAGGCTACCTTTGAACTTGTGCAACCCAGTGTAGTACTGCAAAATAAAAACACTCTATACAAGTAAAAGACCTGCACTGGGAATGTGACCTGAGTTAATGTACGTAATATCAGCAAAATATACTCAATAAAGTAATCGCAATTCAGAAAAAAAGTAAGTGTTATACTACTATATATTATATTGTTGGATGGTTATTTCTGAGGCACTAATGTGTAAGTAGGATTTTACAGTTGTAGGTCGAGGTGAGGCTATTTTTAATTACATTTATATAATGTTGGGTACCCATTTTATAAAATGATCATACTGCATGTATTGCAGGAAAATCTTAATCTGTTAAATAACTATTAATAAAAGATCAGATAAATGCAGTGAAGTAAAAAGTATTTGCAGTCAACTCAACTCACCAAAGTGCTGTACAAAAGGAATAAAACATTACAAACACATACATGAGAGGCAACATAACTGTCAGGTACACAGCTCACACATTACGGGACACAACACACACAGGCACACATCAGGGAAAACCACAACAGGTGGACTCAAACGCTAATGAATCAGGTAAGAATGTATGAAATAGTGGCTCTTACATCATTCATACACAAAGACACAAACAGAGCCTGGACCAACAGCAGGCGATGACAGTGTAGTGGAGTTTTAAGTGTAAAGTAGCGTTTAATGCGAAATAAAGAACAAGCGCCTCAAACAAGTATTGGTACTGATTTCAGGACTTGTACATTTATGCTTGGCAAACATCTCAAATGTTTGTTGTACAGGACTTAAATTTGTCTTTGCCATGACAGACAAATAGAAGACTCTTAGTGCTCCCATCTGCTGCTCAGCCCTAAACACTATTTTTGGTCAGTAGGTGGAGATGTTCTCTTCACAGACAGATGAGGGTAATCCAGCACTGTGATTTCATGCTTTATCTCACATTCTGAGCCTCGGCTCAGACAAAGACAAAATACTGTGTTCTCTCTAGGGTTCAGAGACTGTCATCTTCCCGTGTGAGCGCTGGCTCGCCAAGTCGGAGGATGATGGTGAAACCGTGAGAGAGCTGGTGCCCTCTGACATCATCACTGAGAAACTATCACGAGACGGAAGCCTGAAAGTCACAGAAGTGGAGGTGGAAGATGCCCTGGAGAGTATGTAAACATTATACACACAAACATGCAAAAATATGTGCAGGATTTATCTCCCCGTTGTGGTCCCGTCTTTTTGCACCTTTCTGAGCATTAGTTTGGAAACAAGACACTTTTCCCTTCAGGTCCTTTCTAATCCCTGAGTGAGTCTGTGTTGTGACAGTGGCATCAAGCAGTGATTGAAAATTGCTTTCTTTTACTCTGTTTTCTGCCAATTGCCTGTAACCGATCCCTCGTGTGCTTGTCTGTGATCGTCGTCCCCACTACAGCTCACACATACACAGTATCAGTGATGACAGGTGATGTGTATGGAGGCGGCACCGACGCCAACGTCTTCCTCACGATTTACGGGGACCTGGGGGACACTGGGGAGAGGAAGCTCAGCAAGTCGGAGACAAACAGCAACAAGTTTGAACGGGGATCTGTAAGAATACATTTTGTGTATTATCCAATGAAGTGAGGACAGATAAATAATCCTGACGCCGTTAACAGCTTTATAAAAAAAACTGAGCTCCAGCAAATGTATCATCCAAAAAAATCAGGTAATACATGATTATAGTGTGTTATCATTTCAGCAATAGTTATGTTTTGTGTCCCCAGGTGGATAAGTTTACAATAGAGGCCGTTGACCTCGGACAGGTTTTCAAGATAAAAATCCGGCATGATAACAGTATGATGAGTGCCGACTGGTACTTGGACCAGGTGGAAGTGGTTGACGTGGATACGGAAGAGGTCTTTCTCTTCTTATGTGAACGCTGGCTGTCCAGGAAGAGGGAGGACAGACGCATTCAGAGAGTCTTCTATGTTAAGGTAAATGGACTGCAAATGGATAAATGGAGTGCATTTATAAAGCGCTGTACACTACAGGCACCATTCACACACATGTCCATACACTGGTGGTCAAGGCTACCATACAAGGTGCCACCTGCTCATCAGATAATCATTCACACACACTCACACACTGGTGACACAGCCATCGGGAGCAATTTGGGATTCAGTGTAGACTGCAGGGGCCAGGGATCAAGCCACCAGCGTTCCGTAGACTTTGTGTGATTCCATAGATGCAAGCATGATCTGTGTTGGTGTGTTTGGTAGCATTACCGTTTGTGTGTGTGTGTGTGTGTGTGTGTGTGTTGTGTTCTTTCAGGGTTACGAAGGAGTTAGAGAGAGCCTAAACAGCAAGAAGAACTCAGCCCTGACAGTGAAGAGTGTCGACAGTAACATGAACAAAAAAAGTAAAAAGAAGAACGAGGAGGAAATTGAGCTCCCGAGTAAGAAAAATCTTCAGCTCTGCTCTGTGAACGTTTGTCATGAATATTCTAACACACACACACACATCTTTACATAATCTCTTGTGCTCATGAATGAATAAGTGTTGTCTCCTTCCTGTGCAGTCATACCATACCACATCACCATCTGCACTGGACTTGAGCGGGATGCGAGCACCACCAGCAGGGCTTATGTGATCATTATCGGGGCCAATCACACCCAGACAGAGAGGTTGTGGCTGGACCTGCCGGACGGGAAGAAGGGCTTTGAGGCCGGCTCTCTGGAGAGCTTTCAGTCCCACGGTTCAGATGTGGGGGAGATCAAAAAGGTCGAGGTGAGGGAGGGGGCTTTTAGAGTTTCAGTGATGATTGTGTACTTTCACGCGTGTGCACACACACACATGACCACGCAGAAAAATACACCCACGTTGCTTGAAGTGATTGTTTCTCGCCCTCCCTGCAGCTCGGTCATGATGGGGCCACTCCTGAGAGCTGCTGGCTGGTTGATGAGCTGTCTGTTGCTGTGCCAACCAAAGGGGTCAAATACATCTTTGCTTGCAAGTGCTGGCTGGCCAAAGATCGGGGAGATGGTTTGACTGCTAGAGTATTCAACGTGCTGGATGCGGAGGCCATTTCAATCTCCCAGCAGGTATGTTAATGTGAGCAAATGGACCAAAGCACAGTAATGTAGCAGAGAACATCACAGTTACATTAAATCACTGAATCAGACTAGTGATAATGAGTAAATTTCTATCATCTTTCTATCAGTTTCTATCCTTAAAAAGCATTCATTTTCAATTAATAAAATAAAATCTGGTAAATATATTGGCTTAACTGGGATTTCAAAGGAGCTATTATCTCTTTACCACACTACACCCACCAACAGTATCACCTTGCAGAAGGAAGTGTGCATCTACTGCTAACTCACCAAGCACCACTGAGCTAGCTAGCTAGCACCACTGAGCTAGCTTACGACAGTGTGAGATGTAAATATTAATTGCGTCCTCCTTGACTGAGCTGTAACGTTAGCTAGCTCAGTGGTGCTATGCAAGCTAGCAGTAAATGCATGCTTCTTTTTGCGCGTTGGTATGGATGGTAATTCGGTAGAAGGAAAATAGTTCCTACATGAAACTGCTCACGACAAGGTCTGTGGGTTATTTTAAGTAACCGGGTAATGATTTCGGGAAAGAAAAGACATTGCTGTATTTTTCTGGCACTTCGAGCACCACAGGCCAAGTGTCATCTAGTTTCATAATATTCAAGAGCAGAGGCATTGTAGTGGGGGGAAAAGTAGAACCAATTTCCCAGGGCCCCAGTGGGCGGGGTCTCTCAAAAAGCCTGGAATGAAAGTTTGCTTTTCATGCAGTTTCTTATTTCTAAGTAATAACTGTTATAACTCAATAGAAAATGGGCTAAAACCAGTTGAAAGACTGAGCTTTGTATGAAAAAGGTAAGAGGAAAAACATGTATTTTTGATGTGGGGTGAATGGCCCCTTTAAAGAACACATTCCACTTCATTTCAGATACATTTGAGATGAGAAAAAAACAATTCTCATTGCTTTTAATACACGATGTAGGCGCAAACATTTGATTTATTGAAAAGATTTTGAACATTATTGTGCTATTACTCATGAATCTAACGCCCGGGTCACACTGCCTAACTCTACCTTTGCATGATGCCTACCTAGCTGAACTGCTGCAGCTTGCACACATGTTGTGTCCACATAGATAGTGTTGCTGCGGCGCTGCTAGTGCCACCTCTGTATTTCTACATTGAGTTTGCCTCATATAAAAGCCACCTTAAAAGTCTTGTGTTGACGAATGAAGGAATTCTGCCCACAGAAATGCTAGAGGTGTTGAAATTAAAATAACTATTTATATTTTTATCAGGTCTGTGACACATTTTACAGATATAGACATTGAAACTGTAGTGGTAGGTGTAGTGTTGCTGATATGATGTCAGTAAGACTGTAAACAGATTATTTTCTCAGCAAGAGTCACATGGAAAAAAGCTGGAAGCTGCACAACATGATTCATTGATTTACTGAGGGGTGATTAATTGGTGAAGGTATTAGACATCTCTTAAAAAAATTAGGGCTTATCCTGGCTGATTTTTTGAACAGTTATGACACCATTATGTTCATGATTGCGTGGAGCCCTTTAACTTTGGTGGTCCTTCGATAAATTGGGTTAAAGTTATGCACGATCATAATGTCAAGAAAGATTATAAAAGATGAGTGTCCCGTCTCCATATTTATGTCTGTCAGCAACGGAAATATGAAATAATAGAACATTGCTTTACAGCTTTGGCTTTTTTTGAGTACCTCTCCATGTTGCTGTAAAAAGATACTTTCGATGTTCCATATTCACTATTATTTTATGGGTATTTACAGCCTTATAAATGTTAAAAATATAACTATGTGTATTGTTTAGTACCTGGAAGATAAAATCCGATTGGAATTTTAGAGGTAATACTGCCTGTGTGAGCATGTGAAGAAAAATAATGAATAAAAGGTCTCATATTTTCATGTCAGATAATTTATGAGGTGACGGTAGTAACAGGAGATGTCCAAAACGCGGGAACAGACACCCTGATCTTCATGTCTGTGTTTGGAGCCAACGGCAGCACCGAGGAGATGCTGCTGCAGAAAAACGAGGACAGGTAGCCAAACGTGGCCACCAGCACACACAATGTAAAATAAAGACATCTTTTCATTATACTGCAGAATATAAACTTTGTGTTGTTTGTGTGGCAAATAACAGGTTTGAGCGCGGCCAGGAGGACACTTTCAAGATGGAGATCGATGACATTGCCCCACTGAAGAAAATGAGGCTTCGTATTGATGGCTCTGGAAGTCGACCTGACTGGTTTCTGGATCAGGTCAGTTCACCTTAAAAAAGAACTCCACCAATTTGGCACATCAATGTCTATTTAGAGGTTTTGGGGTGTACCACTGCATATAAGGCTAAGGTTGCATATAGCCGTTTGTGGCTCCAAATAAAAGAAATATGGAGGTGTGAGCTTACAAAACCTCTGTGGCCCACTCCTTACCTCTGACTAAGGCTAGCAGCTTATGGCAACATTAGCCACCACTAGTATAACACATTGAACTTTAAGTGACTGAGTGGCTAATGTAAGCACCAGGTTCTGACACGGAGGAACAATGCGTGGAATAAGATGGATGATATCTCTTATTATAACTGTTCATCAGGAGACGTGTTCAGGATATGCATGCAAGAAAATTGTCAAAGATTACAGCAAAAGGAAAGTTTTAAGCAGATTTAAGGCTCCAGAATAAGCTGATCATGTACTATGCACAGATTTCCTTTGTTCTTGTCAAGGGCTAATTGATTAGGAAGAGGAAACTGCACATCTCGTCCATAAAACATAAAACCTGGAGCATAAAAAGCAGAACAGTAACTGTTGGCTTTTGCAAAAAATCAATAGTACAAAGCAGTCACAGGTTTGTGTTTTTACTCTGGCACTGTATGCTGTAGGTCACAGGATCGTTCAATCTATTATATCACACAGCACAGACAAATACACACACAGGCACACACACACACACACACACACACACATCTACCCATGCCTGCAGGAGAATGGTCAATGATTCACCCACCCACAAAGACACACACACGTACACAGACACATACGCAGTAGCACCCAGAGTTCCTGGAGTGAGCATATTGACCCATTTTATTCACCATGCTGCTGTTTCTTGTATCACAGACACACACGTACGCCGGTAATGAGCTGTGTGTGTTTCTGTAGTGAGCAGAGGGAGAACACAAAAAGAAAAAGAAAACAAAAATCATCTTAAATTTCCTTTTAGTGTGATTCCGTGTGTGCTAGTGCAAAAATCACAATTTTAATGTGTAACCTAGTGATATAATCAACTGCATAGCTTCCCAAAATGGTTCAGTACTTTTTCCCTTTGGCTGACCCTGTGAGGACAGCATCACTGCTCACCTCCAAATTCAGTCTGATGTCTGAGGCCAAATGAAACAGAACACATTTCCTATGCAAATGTCTTCTCTGGTAAAGGCACCATGCCTGCAGAGCAGCAGAGCAGTCAGGAACAATACCGAGCCCTGTCCGTCCGTGCCTGGGACTCAGCGACTGCAAACATCTCCTTGACTTGACCCTGCACAGAGCCTTGTGTGTTCAGCATCACAAGCAGATGTGCTGCCTTTATGGATTGCTGGGTCTATGTATTGAAATGGACACAACAGTGCACCGGGCAGACTGCCAGCATAGTAATCTGGCCAAATAAATATGCAGAGTGGAAAGGTAATACGAGTGTGGCTGCCCGAGCTGGGTCTTTGTCTAGTGACAAAATGTTTCCCAGGATGAGTGATCAGAGGCAGGGTTTGTGTTCATACACACTAGTGTCCATAATAAGACAATGTATGACACAATGCTTATTCATATAATCATCTTGTTTCACCACTTTGGTTCAGACTGAAATATCCCAACAACTATCCCAAAATGTTGTGCAGTCATGGTGCCCAGAGGATGAATCCTATTGGTGATCCCAAAGCACCATGAGATTTACTGTTATTGGATTGCCTTGAAATTTAGTGCAGACAATCATGTCCCCCTCAGGATGAATTATAGTGCCTTTGCTAACATTGTTCAGGTTGATCCTTAGCTTTCCCTCCAGTGTCATCAACTAGTCAAAATTTTAACTTGTCTTATACTTTTGGTTTATGGCAGAGCATCTGCAAAACTAATAACATTTCCATCAGACTCAGGTGTACTTTAGTACTATTTGGTAAATGCTTGCAAGCCAACACGAACAATACTCTCTGATGAACATGGTAAACATTGTACCTGCTGAAAAACAGAGTGTTAACACTTTGATTTTAAGCATGTTAGCATTTAATTCAAGCTTCATTTTGGCTACGTAAAACCTCACAGAGCTGCTAGCATGGCTGCAGACTTTTAGAAATGGATCCGTATTTATTCTTCAAATGCTGACATGATTAAATCTTAATATGTCATAATATCACATAATAATATAACTAATAATAATAGTAATATTTAAGTCTAGGTTGTATTGTACGTTCACACACTTTTGGTTACACTTGAGTTCTCCACTGAATTTTATTTTGCTTTGACTGTGATAGTAGAGCTTGAAAAAACAATGTCACGATTCTAGATGACATTTAGACTAAGTGCAATATTATAGTTGAATAACTAACTCTGTGAAACCAGGTGATCATGCGCAACCTGACCACGGAGGAGGTGTCTGTGTTCACCTATGAAGATTGGCTGTCCAAGACACGTGGACCCAAGAGAACCATGATCTGCGAGATGGCTGCTGTGGTGGATGAAGAGATGATGGTGGAGCTCACCACCTATATAATCCAGGTCAAGACCAGTGATTGTGCAGGTAACTCCTCAACACATGCCAACTGCTGTCAGCTTTCTTATGAAAATGATTTGTTAAGTTTATCAGGTATAGCCAACCAAAAATTGTGAATGTATGAATATATGCTTGCATTATCAGACATACTGTAAAGCAGTCTTTTCTGGCTTAAAAGCTTTTTCTACTTGCAACTCATCATCACAGGTTGCATATGTCAGTGTTTGTTGTTTAGTTTTATTATTTTCAGCACCCTGGAGAGGTTAAATTATTCAGTTTCAATTCACAAGCAGAGAGCAAAGATTAGGAAAAACACTCCGAAAATATAAACAATTTTTGTGCAGCAAAAAAAGTTTTCTGTTTTCCTACACCATTAATTATGTAGCTTCCTTTTGGAAGAGAAGGGGGCCAAGGATTGATCTTTGGGGAACACCTTTGGGTTCACATATGGCTCAAACCTGTGAGGCACAGGAACCAAAGAGTTTGAATTAGCATCATAATCATCTATTTAACATTGGGGGCTAAACTGACCATTGACCAATATATATTATAATTACTGCATGGGGTCCAAACACCTTCAACAGATGAGACCATTTCAAGTCCACTTATTAGGCCAACTGGCATCATTCATCCATCCATTCCTTCATCTGGGGGGCAGCATCAGGTCAGATCCACAGTGAGCAGAGCAGATCACACATCCTCTTTCATCAGTGACATCCTCCAGCTCTTCCTGGGGGATCCTGATGGACTCAAATGTCAGATGAGAGATTTCATCTGTCAAGTGTGTCCTGGGTCCACCTTGCCATCACGTCCCTGTTGATTGTTTCTTGAACTCTTTCAAGATAAGACACCTGAGGGTAACCTGCTGGTGCTTAAATGGCTAAGTTCAAAGTGAAGGGTGGCTTGATATTTCTCAGATGAGAGTATTCCCCACCCTGTAACACCAAATTAGCGCTACAACCTTGTGGGGGTGATTTATGTCTGTAATGTCATTCCTTTGACCACTATCCAAAGCTCAAGGCCGAGTTCAAGGATATGTTACATAGCTATTCATCAATCATCAGTCGTTTACTTATGAACACACAGCCGAGGTTGGTGGAATTTGCTTTTTGGTACAGCATGGTGGGCAAGCTCAATACATAAGTGTCAGTAACATCAAACAGAGACATATAGTAACATCACATTAGACACATGACTAACAAAACAGACATCATTCACATGTAACCACAGGATCAAGTTCACAGACAAGATTTATAAGATTGAGTTTTAAGTGCAGTCCATCTATCAGGGTTTATGAGAAGTCTTCAGAGCTCTTATTGCAGTGGAGGAAAAAACAGATTTAAAAACTGCATCAGTTGACCTGTCCTTGTGCAGACATTTGTGTTTTCCAGGAGGAGCAAATCTGGAATTATTCATGTCTGACTCAAACGTGGTAATGAAAGAAATCCTCTTCAGAAACCCTCCACACGGCTTTGCTCCCTCTTTTCTTCATGCGGTATTTTCTATAGCTCAGTAGGGCTGCTGATCAATACGATAGCGTGGCAAGAAGTCTGAGCCGACTTCAAAGGAGCGCTCTCTGCCCTTGGCTGTTACTGGAAGCTAAGATGTAGCCCTGCACCACCACTGAGGCTCTGGGAGGAATAATGAGCCAGGCTGATAGACACACACACAGGCACACTCTTGCAGACAACATTACATAGGCAATGCTGAACATATAGCAGTGCTCTCCTTTGGGACCACTGTGGGATGATCTGCATGTCTAATGTGACAAGGCATTGAATGTAAATGTGCGCACAGGGAGGTACATAAAAAGACATTTAAAGGTAACAGCAACATTAAATGCAACTCTTACTATCTACATTTCTATTACTGCTCATTAAAACTACGGGCTGTTCATTAAAATATCAGATTCCTAGTTTAGTGTACAGACATGTCTCTGAAAAAATGCTGCAGACTAAGCGAGGCTTGTGTTCACCATCGCCTAATACACATTCACTCGGTGTCTAACTCACAGTAATGAAATAATAAAGCACAGAGGGATTATAGATGTGTTGTCTGAGTCATAGTACGCACCTCTCTCTGCTGCTCATTTTCCTTTTTGCATAGTGTGTCTGGTTGTTAGCTGATCTTTTTCCTTGGGGCTCTGCAATCTTAGTATTTATTGGCAACTCAAGAAATCCCTGCTTTAGTTGGGCAGCAATGCAGTCTGAAAGTTCGACAACAAATTGCAAGCACTTTTGAATTTATAGTCAGCACACTCTTACTCACAGATGAGGTCAAGTGCATTTTTGTAATTAATAATTTTATGAGTTTCATGCTGTCAGAATAAAAGTCAAGAGTAGAAATGTAATTATAATGATAACATTTAAATGAAACTATACTGAGCTAGCCCAGCTAACACTTGTTTGTTTAATCTGACATGTTTTTTGTTCGAGTGAAGCAGAAATTCAGATTCACTTTTCTAAATGAGGTAACTCTCTCCTGTCTCCTCAGGGGCGGGCACCGATGCCAACGTGTGGATCATCATTTTCGGAGAAAATGGAGACACGGGGACGCTGGCATTGAAAGAGTGCAACAAGTCCAACAAGTTCGAGCGCAAGCAGTTGGACACATTCCGTTTCTCAGATATCCTCAGCATGGGAGACCTCTCTAAAGTGCGAGTCTGGCACGACAACTCAGGTCAGCCCTCAGATCAACAGACACTCTGCATAGTGGGCTGATTAAATCTGCACTTTGTAATTGGCATGTTGAAAAGTGCTATATAACTGAAGTTTATTTAAGCTACAACTTAAATTACAATCAGTGAACCGGAAATAAATCTGGACACAGACACATTAGTCTGACATCACAGGAGATGTCTGAGTCACCACTCTGATATTGATGAAACCTGAACAGTGGATGACTTCATGGGGCTGCTGTCTAACACTAACACCTGACAAATCACTGTCTGGCTTTAAGGAAACCTGAAGTGATGATGCAGCTTTTTACTCGTTGGCCTGAAAGATCCCTGCATCCATCTTGTTTCATCATTCTTGACAACATTTTTACTTACTGTCTTGTCTTTGCTTCCTGATCACATTACACCCAGGTCCTGCTCCAGGATGGCACTTGGAGTATATTGATGTAAAGGATGAGATCATGGACAAAACATTTCGCTTCCCCTGTGACCGCTGGCTTGCCAAGAATGATGACGATGGACAGATTATGAGAGAACTGGCGTGCGCTAACAACGACTACTTGGACCTCAACGAGAAGACGAGTAAGGCCAGCACAAAGGACACATTTTAAAGTCCTTGAGATTTCAGTTCTGGTTGATTTGATGACAACTATGGTTACCGTGGTAACAGCAAGTGCAGTTTAAGGGTATGGTCACATATGAGCGAATGCAGGCAAGTGACCATTGCCTGCTGGGGTGATATTTGTGCTAAATGTGGGGGCTACTGGATGTGAAGGTTGTCTTTGGAAGCTAGCTTGCTAGTAAATACAGTGAATTATGATGTTATTGGTACGATTTCCATTTTCCCGCCATACTGTGAGCCAGGCAACATCTCTTATATGGTCTGTATCTTTCGTGGCCAATATCATACGTTGTCAGCTGGTTAGACACGGCAACAAGCGTGGTCAACCATATCACTTCTTTGCTGTTGGTTGAGGTTGCTACTTCATTGGTCAAAGTTCACCAAAGTTGAACTCCATACAATGTGAAGACACAGATTTTGCTTTGCCATTGGAGGCGAAGGTTTTATTCTTGCACTGAATGGAAGTGAACGGCGGCGAAAATTCCCAAGTGTTCATTTTGCTCACGTGTGACTGTACCCTAAAACTACAGGTCCCAGAATTCTGGAGTCCAGCAAACTATGACTGGCTACTACAGTATATGTCTGTTTTTATAGTGCAGCCAAACAATAATAACTACTATGTAGAGTGATAAATACAGAATGTAAATACTGTATAACGTGAATGGCTGTTGAAGAAAAGATGCAGACCATTAATTGTCAAATATAGTCAAAAATGGGGTTTGATTTCATGAAAATCTTAGGGATTACAACTTTGAATTATCCCATATGTTACTGTGCTAAGGACTAGGTTGTGTATTATGTTGTTGCAGGACTGTTTATTTTTCACTTTAACTGTCCCCGTTTTCTCTCTGTAAGAATACGAAATTTGTATCACAACTGGAAACACTGAAACCAAAGAAAATGCCTGGATTGTACTTGAGGGGAGGAAGGGCCGATCAAAAGAATTTGTAATGGAGAACTCCTCAAAGAAAAAGAGGTTCTTGCGGTAGGTACTCGGTGCAAGATTAACTTAATGAGCTGCAACTTGTTTACATGAAAAAGCTTCAAGAAATGTGCTTTCTCTCCCTCTAATTCTGCCTTTACACTTGTTATGATAATCCCACCAGCACCAAGCACTCGAGCTCAGACCAGTGCTGCAATCCACTATGATGACATTACACCATCCAGAACAAATTAGCAGTGACATGAATTTAAAGTGTGTGGGTCAATTTAAGGGAACAGCTACTCGCTCTAACATCCATATTTATTTTTCTTTCTTTACAGGGGAAATGTTGACAGGTTTGACTTTTCATCGAAGAACCTGGGGGACATCGCTGGTATCTGCCTCGGCCACACACCCAAGGATGGAAAGAAAGTAAAGGGGGAGGTTTACTGGCACGTGGAGGAGGTCGTTGTCACTGAAAGGGAACTGGGAAATAAGTAAGACATCTGTTACTGCTCAGTAACCCACATCTACATCCAGAAGTCATTAATTCTACTCGTACCATTTCTTGGTAAAAAAAAATAATTTTGTTCCATCTCATCACCTCCAGGTACATCTTCACTTGCAATGCCCTCATCCCTCTCTCTCCAAAGAGAGATGAGTTCTTGAACTTTGAGTGTGCGAAGGCCATTGAGAGCTTCGCCAGTAAAGCTCGAAGCCTGGTTCCCGTCAAATATGAGATCATTGTCATCACAGGCGATGAGAAGGGAGCGGGTACAGATGCCAATGTTTTTATCACAATCTATGGCTCCAATGGAGACTCTGGCCAGCGGCAGCTGCGGCAGAAGTTTCGGAACCTTTTCGAACGCGAGCAGACGGACCGTTTCCTGCTGGAAATGCTGGACATGGGAGAGCTACAGAAGGTTAGGGTGCAGCATGACAACTCCGGTCTGAGCCCCGGCTGGCTGCTAGATCGTGTGGAAGTCACTAACACAGCTAATGGTGTCACCACCATCTTCCTCTGTGGGAAGTGGCTGGACACTAAGAGGGCTGACGGGCAGATCGCCAGGGTCCTTTACCCGAAGTACTAGATAAACTATTTATTTATACAAACTCACGTTGTAGAGAGATCTCCCCTGATGTTTAAAAGTAATGACCAAAGATATTCTGCTCTGGCAAGTTTTATATCTCAGGAAGTGAGACTGATTTTTACATTCACAGTTTTATATTATTATTATATTATAGTTAGATGTTTAATGCTACCTGGAAATATAGCCTGCAATGAAATACTGTGACAACATCCTCTTGGTCAGGAAACTGAATGTGCCATTCTTTTTAAGTTTCGTATGTCAGGGATGGTTTGTTAAGTTGTTTTGTCATAATTTAGTTATTTTAAAATATTAAACTCTTTTACAGTACTCAATAATTTTGTTTTCCTTGTTCATACAAGCAAAATCCAAACCTACAGAAGTTTATTTTAAAGCTGCATGAATACTGTTGTAAGCCCCTCCCACCAGAACGACTGGACGTATGTGCTTCATACAGTAACCCAGTGTTTTCCATACAGTGATTTAATAAATCTTACTTAATTGCAGAGTTGCACGCAGTGCATTCAGTCAGCTGCTCTTTGCCCTGCTCTCTCTCTATTAATCAGACCACAAATGAGACAAGAATTAGCAGGTTAACATTAGCCACCGCATCGTCCCTTCGCCTCACTCCACGCCACTGTGGACATGCTTCGCTGGGCGGAGAGTGCAGCAGCTCAGGAGATGGACATGCAGTCGGCGGCTGTAGCACCTCGAAATAAGTCATCAGAACACCCCAACAATGGTTGCCATTGTGGGCTGGTAGCCAGCAACAGCGCCAGGTCTAAGCTGTTAGCTGATCCAGTGGGAGTCAGAACTGTCCAGTCCCCTGGAACTGGGGTTTGCGCTGACTAGGGGTCCATATTCAGACCAGCTCTTGTCTCAGCGAGGTGGTCTGTAGTGGCAGGGCATGAGACAGGGGTAACACTGTGATTTGAAGGTCTAACTAACGTTAACTACATAAATGTGAACTTGAAGCTGCTGCAATTAGGCTTTTGCTTTGGCTAGCAGAAGGCCAAACTATTAGAAGCATTTTTTCAACATTTCTTTAGCGATATTGCAATAAGGGTTGTTTTGTTTATTGTCAGACCCTATAACTCTCTTTTTGATAAGTCCGTTTTCCTTTTTGGGCTTTGCAGTGTAGGCAATTGTTGCCAATGCTGAAACAGCAACTTCCTCTGCACGGTTCTCTGCCATTGAGCCAGGCTTTCACCAAAGGGATGTGCATGTGTGTCTGCATTTGCAAAAAAAAGTCAATATACACGCCCTCTCTCTCAAATGACCTGTGATTTGCCTCCTGTCATGGGCTAGATCTTCTAAAACCTGAAAACAGAGTCAAAAGAAGGTGCAAAAACTTGTTTTATTTCAGGCCTCTTGAGTTACAATTTGTTCAGTTTATGATAGCATTTTTGCCCAACAACACCAAAATGAAACTGCCTACCTCAGCTTCAACAGCGATCTAAAGACTATTGGTGATATAGAATGGGTCACTCATAGTGACAAAGACCATGAAAATGGCTGCGTTTTTACTTTTTTCTTGTTTTACCTAACAACAGCTTCTGACATGTCATGGATTCAAATTATAACCATGTGTTTTCATCTGGAGGAAAGCTGAGGCCATATTATACCAGAATATAGAAGACACAAAAACAGGCACTTGTTGATTTTATCCAATTTATTACAAAAAGAGCACATACAAAAGGATAATATACAAGCCATGAAATAAAATTAAAATTAAAAAACAAAACAGAACAGTTTGGGTTTAGCAATGCAACTTTTGAAATCATTATCATTATTATTAGTATTAATAATAAATAAAGTACAAAATTCCACCACATGTGAATCTAACATTTACCCATAATATGCTCATCCATTTCTTCATCAACACACTCATCACCATTAATGCGCTATTGCTTTAATATTAATGATAAATAGTTCTATTTTCAGATAAAATATCCTATATTGAAAAACATTGCGCAGTCACAGCTAAACAGCAGAGTTTCATACGAGGATGGCGGCAGCCCTTTCACTGGCACTTTTTGGGATATTTTCTCTTCAGTTTTGTTTTTCAGTTTCAAACAGCAACAAAATTAATATTTTTTTTTCCTGTTATATTCTTTGTATATATTTTCACCATATACTATTAAACCATTGAGACTATATTGAAACCTGAGAAAACATGCATTTTTAGAAAAGGTTGTGCTTTAAAATCCTTGCCTTCCTTTAAGACTGTGAAAGGAAACAGAGGATAGATTCTGAGAGGAGAGATGGACGGTGAAATAAAAAAACAAATGAAGACTTGGAGATAGAAGATAAAATTAAAGAAGGATTACTGAAGTTGTTGTAAAGCCCACAGTGAAACATGCCTCTTTATAGTCGGAACTATTTCCACAATCTGTATTGTTCCAGTTCTACAAACCAAAAGCTAGTCTGGACAGTTTGATTTCAATTTTGAGTATAATGGCTTTTGCAGACACCTGTCAAATGCTGTCTTCACAACTCACTCTTTAATTAATTGTGCAACCAATAAGGCATGGTGGCTTCATGGATTGATTGTTATTAATGGTTTCAGTAACATGGAAATATCTCCTAACACTTAAAGCGAGGCACTTGTTATGTCTACAAACTGAAGAGAAACACCAGAGAAAATGGAAATTAAAAGATACAAAGAGTTAAAGCGAAGGAACATGCTTCACAGATGATCGTTTTTAAGACCCATAGTGCATTGTGAGAAGCAGAGCATACAAAATAAAAGCCAGAGTCCTTAGTGTTCATATTAAATTATCTAAACTAACTTTTTTTTTGCCAGTGAGAGGGTTCCCATATTTTAACAAGTGAGTGCAAAACAAAAAAAAAATCACTTCATTGCAGTTTGTCCACTACATCACAGCATGGGGGATCAGAGAAATTGCATTGAATGGAATGTAACCAAGATCCACAGCACCACATGAGAGAGAGAAAGAGAGAGATAGAGACTAAGGCCCAATCCCATTTCTTATTTTTACCCATACACCTTGTTTCAAGAGCCCCTTGGCCCCTCGGAACAGAGTCACAAGGGGTAATGGTTGAAATCTTCCCCTATCATAATGGGAAAACCATTAAAGACCCTGATAGGCCGTCAGCATCGTCATTGATGGCAGTTAAGTAAACAGATGTGACTATGGCAATAACGGTTTTATTACAATGACCTTTGTCATTTATCAAATGAAGACAGAAAAGCATGGAAGCTTGCAATTGGCTCACAACTTCAGTTTCATGCTATCAATTGTTTAAAGAAGTAATCAAATAGAAAATAACACTGCTTCATTACCAGGCCACAAGCAGAGCCCTGTAGGCTAACGTTAGCAACCCTTGCTCCTATTCTGCCAGCCTGCATTAATACAGGAGGAGCAGTAACAAGTGCAGGAACCTCACTGCTGGAGTTTCATTAAATTTATGGCATCATGTGCTATCAAAGGGGGGGATGAGACATGGAAATATGTCAGAATGCAAGACAGTCATGCACAAATCAGCAATAACAACGTAACATTAGCTAGCTAGCTAGTCAGCTACCGACACATCAGCGAATGCTACGAATGACTTATTTTATGCTTGTTATACAGACAAGGACCATAATACATCAAAGCAACATTAAACTAAGATAATACAATAGTTACTGTCATTTTCAAATCTTCATTAATGAAGAAAATATATGTGTGAGTTTGTTTGGTTGCTCATACAGCCATTTTGCCAATGATTTGTAATATCGTGGTTTGGAGTGTGCTTCTGAAAAACCTCCATTTGGAGGACCATGTAGCCCTTAGGGCCCCGACACACCAAACTGACAGTCCACTGTTGGGCAACATCTGGCCGTCAGTGAGCATCTGCCCCCTTGTTTTTGCGGTGTGCCCCACACTGTTGGCACTAGTCAGCCCTTGTTGGTTTCTTTTCAGCCGATTCAGAATGTTGAATCTGCGTCAGAGACAGCGAAGACCATCGGTTTATGAAATCACTCTGATTGGCAGTTAGACTCAGTGCACAAGAAGAGTTTAACAGAAGTGAGGAAAGTAAACAAATTACTTAAGTCAAGAGGGTGTGAGATCAAAACCAACTTGTTAAGTAAGGTAAGATAATTTTTAGCCATTGAGCTCCTTAGCAGATACAATTTGTAATTGTTTGTGTTATTTTTCACTGGTGCATTGTATAATAATTTGTTCTTTCGACATGGGGTAGTGTCTTTAATGTGCTAACTGGCTAATTAGCATCTTGAATCTCTCCTGTTGGTCTTTCGGGTTCCCTTTTTGAATGATGAATACAGACTACCGACGTCAGTCTGGTGTGTCTGGGCCTTTTACACTTTACCCTACCCCTCTACCTCAACAAGAAACAGGACACCCTACCCCTTTACGTGGAGGAGTAGAGCTAAGTGGTCAGGGCAAGAGGTGTATTGGGATTGAGCCAGAAAGAGAAAGAGAAAGACAGAGAGCGGGCTCAGTAGCTCAGCCTTGGACAGTAAACATCGCACAGCCAGCTTGTGGAGATCAAACAGCAGGGCTCTTTTTTTTCATAGACTTTAGTGTTCCAAAAAGTACAACTGCATGCAAAGCATTCCCATTTAAAACAATGCAAAAATGAGGTAATAGTTTTTTTCATAGCATTTTTGTGTTATTTCTAAATAAATAAATTATGATTCAGTCACCCCCCTCCCACCCCTCCCAAAAAAAACTATATAAAATTAAATACATACCAACAATATCTACAGTTAGTAATAAATTATGATTGTTAAATACTTAAGGCATCTCAACTGACAACACCCTGTGTAAACTATGAAAACTTCATCACGGATGACTCCACTACAGGAGGAGGCAGTGTCGACACTGGCAGTGCACAAGACAGGGAGAAAGTAATCCGAGTTAATTGATCCTCAACCCACAAGGCTTAAAGAGTCTCTGGGCTTATCCTTTTCTATCACAGTGCGTAGGACAGAGAGGGTCCTAAAGGCATCCTGTTGAACAGAAACAACACAAAGGGTAAAAAAGAAAATGGAGAAGTGAAAACCAGTCAGAGCAAGTGTTAACAGCCTGAATGTTTTCCTGCTGTTGTGTCGTCTCATGTCTGTGTGCACTGCGAGAGGGAGGCTGCCTCCGTCTCACCACGTTCTACATGTTCTAGCAATACAGCATAGCAACCAGCATAGCAACCACGAGGGGAGGTCTGTCACACGAATACACAAGATCAATACGCAAGCTCCTCTCTCTGCTGAAACACTGCATGAATCTATACCTATATATAAACCAACGCAAATGCAATACCAAGGAAAAAACCTTTTGTTGCTATAACTATCGTCACATGTGCTTGTTCTTTAGGCAATAAGGTAAACATCAAGAAGAGGATCCCATCGTTGCCACCAAAGGGGACAGGATGAACACACGCTACAAGTCAGGGGAGCAGCCACTGACACTTTTTTTTGTTTGTTTGTTGTGTTGAGAAGATAGTCACAGCTCAGATTAACTAAGTCATGCAAAGCCATCTCTGTACCTTTTAATATTGAAGAAACGCTACTGGAGCTAACAGCCCAAGTTGACGATGAAACATGCAAGTTTAGTACACACTGTTCTGCCACTGGCCCTGCGCCAGATGAAGGTACAGGTACGAGGGCAGCTAAGTCTTCCTCCCACCTCACTCTGCAGTGCATGATAGTTTCCTTTTATCATCCCTATTTTTTTTTTTGGCTTCATGTTGTATAAGCGCTCCAGTGGCCATGCTGTTAACCTACAGCGATTTAACGTCTAGTTGTTGCCTCGAACCCTTGAAACACACTCACATTTGCACTCTTTGAACATCCACACATTTGTTAGACACATTCTTGAAGTCACACACAGCAGGGCAGAGCACACACACACATGTGAACCTGTGCATCAGGTTCAAGCTACACCGTGACAAAAATGCATTTTGGTAAAAAACACTTTCTACCTATTTTTTTTTTGTAGATTTTAAAACACACAACAACTCAGTCACTGGGCTCGGTTTTCCCACGGCAGTGAAAGAGACCTACTCACACAACACCATCTCACATGACACCAACCCAAGGTAAATGTACAACTGTATTGCAAAATGTCAAAGCTGCATGATAGAATTAAAACACTCAGCTAGCTGGTGCTTGTGCGCCCAAGGAAGCAACAGCGCACCAGATATCACTTGTTGGTTACTGCTACTCTACTACGACCACAAATGATCTTTAGGTAAACATGGCATCAGAGCATTTGTTAAGCTTTCTTGTGTGGCAGAATATTCACTTTGATTGAAGTGTGTTGGTAAAGAGAGAAATATATATATTTATATATATAGAAAGAGAGAAAGAGAGAGAAGAAGAGAGAGAAAGTAGCCAGCTCAGTGTGGGGTTATGTGTTTTCCACTCTCAGGACATTAAGTCATGGCTTTGAGGACATGCTACACAGCCCGGGGCTACCTACAGTACAACACCACAACAGCAACAACACCCCACTTACGACCAGCAAGCTACAAGTAAACCCTGTGTACATGAGTATGTGTGTGTGTCTGCGTGTCTTTTGCCTCCAGAGGGATGTGCTTCTATATAAAGAGAGTCCTCTGCGGCCTCTCGTGCAGTTAGTTATCCTGGCTTGGCTCAGTAAAGCGTGAGTCAGAAGGGTGGTGATGTCACATGAAGTCTGGAGACATTTGGCAAAGCACCCAACAGGGGGGAGGAGGAGGAGGAGGGCCGGCAAGCCGGGGTGGAAGAAAGCAGGAACCACACGAGGGTGATTGACAAGGAGGGGAGAGGGGCGCTGAAATCTCATCAGCTGTCAGGGTTCAGCTGTGTTTCGATGTCAACCCGACAGATCGGACACTTCCTGCTGGTGGCCAGCCACTGGTCCACGCAGCCCTGGTGGAAGAGGTGCATGCAGGGCAATCTCCTGGAGGACAGAGAGACAGAGAGACACAGGGTCAATGTTGATTCACACTGACTCTCCCTGTGCAATAGAGTTATGTGCTTGCAAAGAACTTCTGAAACCAGCAGGGAGTTAATTTTGTTCATTCAGGCACGTAGAGGCGACTTCTGTTGAGTCATCAATCCTGCACGCCTCTCAGACAGCTGAGACTCCACATGCTGTAAACTGACCCTCTTTCCCCATCCCAGGGCACTGGGGATTTCACACCACAGCTTGGTCTGAAATGCGCGTGTTGGTGCACATGCTCATGTCACAGATTTAAGAACTAGTTCAACATTTTTGGAAAATCCGCTTACTTGCCTTGTTAAATGAGAAGATCAATACCACTCTCGCATCTGTTTGTTAAATATGAACCTAGAGCCAACACCCAGTTAGCTTAGCTTAGCATAAAACTGAAAACAGGTGGAAACAGCTACCCTGGCTCCGTCAGACTGTTACAAAATCCACCTACTAATTGTGTAACCTATATGGGTGTAATGATACAGATCTGGTTTGATATTTATGGATTCAATGATCAATATTATCAGTGCAAAGTGAAAACATTGATCCATATCATCATCTTTAAGATATGCCTTGATTTTGAGGATTGGCTGTGAGTTAATGGTTCTTGATATATTTAGCATTTCCTGTTAACAGTAGATGTTCACTGGGTCGAGATCTTATTTACAAGTTATTAAAGGAGCAGTCTTACATTTTTGGAAAATATGTCTGGCCACCATTTAGTGAAGCATTAGATGAGAAAGTAAATATCACTCTCATGTCCTGCTGAATATCAACTACAGCCAGCAGCCAGTTAGCTTAGCTTAGCACAAAGTCTGGAAACCGGAGGAAACAGCTAGCCCAACTCTGTCCACAGGTAACACAGTCAGCCTACCTTTAAAGCTCAGTAATTAACATTCAGTCACTTACTTTATCAATCTTCTCCTCTATGTCTATGCCAGCAAGCAAATAGCGTATTTCCCAAAATGTCAAACTTTTATTTTCAGCTTATTTGCTTTTCAGAGAAGTGAATTTTTTGTGGTAAAACTAGAATTCTAGGGGCTACTAATCATTTCTGACCTGACGTCCTCTCCGTCTTCCAGCATTGACAAACAGATGGTACATTTCTCATCCACATCCGTTTCCTCCTCCTCCCCAATCTTCAGCTGCAGGGGCTTTCTCTGTTCGCAGGTCAGATTACACGGAGGTAAAAAGGTAGGGTCAGAAAAGTGATTGTAAAAAATGGGAATATATCCAACAGTGCATGTCTCTGTATGTTAACAACATCCAGTAATTTTTGTTATCTGTCCTACCTTCTTGTATTTATGTGGAAAGGTGAATCTCTCTATGGTTGTCTGAACAGCTCCTCTGCTGACACTCCCCAGCCGGTCCTCCAGTTGCAACAGCTCCTGAGGAGAAGTCCACATAAGTAAAGAATATAAAACTTGAACAGCTACTAAATGGACTAAATGATGTTGTAAAACCGGGGTGTTCAAGGTCAACAGTGAACTGAAAAGATAATCCACAGACCTAGGTGTGAGCAGTTACATGTAGGAACTATTTTCTCTTTACTGCACTACACCCACAACTGCATGAATGCACAGAAGGAAGCGTGCATCTACTACTAGCTCACCTAGCACCACTGAGCTAGCTAATGTTACAGCTCAGACAAGGAGGGCGCCATTAATGTTTGCAACTTGCACTGTCACTAGCATGAGTCTCTTGTCCATGAGCAGATGCACACTTCCTTCTGCACTGTGATATGTTTGGCGACTGTAGTTTGGTAAAGAGAAAATAGTTCTCACATGCTCACAACAAGGTCTGTGGATTATCTTGAGTACCCGGGTCATGATTTCTGGAAAGAGACATTGCTGTTGAGTTTTTCAAATGTAATTTTTGGAGCTTTGAGCACCTCCAGCCGAGTGCCATCTAGTTCCATTACAATTGAAAGAAGGCAGACATCTCAACAGCCGATATCTCCAACACTCAGCAACTCAAACCAAAACAATCTAGATGGATAAGAAACACTACAGGTAAGAGGAAAAATATGTTTTTTTGATTTTGGTGTAGGCAGTCCCTTTAACGTGCACTTTTTTGCAGCATCTATCACTCCACAACAACTGAGCCTGAAGGAGATCATGGGATATGATCAAAAGCACCAGAACAGGCACTAAATGGAACTTGAGGTGAGATTGTCTGAGGCTCTAACAGACGGATGGGTAGAAAGTCTATGAACTTGATTTGGAGAAGGATTTACCTCATAACTTTCTCTCACAGCGGTGGCGTGCCTCGAAGGATTCAGACTTTGCAGTGCCAACAGGTGCAGCTGTGGGTACGGGTAGTTTCTGATTTCATGCACAACCTAACAAAAGAGAACTCTTTGTGATATTACAGCAATATAAGAGTAGTCGAACACAGTTTTTCTCCATTGTTTTGATGCATCTTTGGAAATACAAGACATTTTTGAGAATACTGACAGGTAATACAAACCAAAAAAAAACAAAACAAAACTGTGATTTTCTTTTCAAAACAGCAAGAGGCGAGACCAGAAGTGCATCAGATCAATGCAGGATGTCTACAGGTATCAGACACTTAAATTTAAGGCTTTTTAAGACTTTCTCAAGATCATTTTTAACCAAATTTTAAGGCTGCCTTTGGACAAATCATATTTTTCTTATAGTATAAAAGTAAATAGTATATGTAGTACCGTGCAGAGCTACGTTTTATGTAAGATTATGGTTATTAGAGTGAGCTGGGATAGTGAAACATAGTGCAAGCGTGAAATAAGGTTTAGCGGTTTGAAGATTTGTAACATCAGAAATCTGGACTTTAACGCAGAAGAGCTTGACACATTTTGACAAAAAATTAAAAGATGGCTAGATGGATTTAGATTAGATCAAATGTTTGTTGCATTTGAGACTTTTGAATTTAAGACATTTTAAGGACCTGCAGACACCTTAATTTAAAGGTCAAGATATATTTAAAAATGATGATAAGTAAATTTGCATTACAAAATAGCAGGGTGACCGACATACCACTTGTGCAGAGGATGTGTTCCTGGGGAAGTGGTGCATTCGAGGGGAGGCCAGGTAATGCTGATAGTGCTGCGGAAGCTGCTGGAGCTGGTACTGGTGGTGAGGGAGGCCAGCATCAACGCTGAGATCCCTGCGGGCAGGCAGACAAGAGACTAAATCAACATCATCACCCATGCTAGGCAATGTGACACACAGACAGATGGGCGTAAAGATGAAAGGACGGAATCATTTCACGACTCTACAGGACTCTCGTTAATCTCCGACAGTGACTCACCAGTCGGTGCCTTCGGCCAGGTACCGCTGCTGCTGTGTCATTGGCTGAGGAACATGGAGGGGAGGGGAGTACTCATAGCCTGAGCGCAGTCGGTGAGGGTTCAGGGGTATACGCTCCTGGGTTCTTCTGCAGAAGGACGAAGATGAGATTTTAAAAATGTTTGATAAGGTTTATTAGTTTGTGCGTATCTGTATTTGCATGCAGGTAGCAATTATACCTGGAGTGCGGGAGAATCCTGCGGTGCTGCGCTTCAAGAAGCTGCTGCTGGATGAGGTATTGCTGGTGTAAGGCCTGAGGTAGGAATGGAGGACCCGGCACATCCTGGAACTGAGGGGGTGCAGGCAGGGCAGTGAGGGGCGGGTGGTGTGCCGGGGGCAGGTGGGTGGCCAAGCCGGTCTGAGGCGGCTGGCTGGCGTGTCCTAGAGGGAACTCTGCTGAGATGGGCGCTTGGGGTGCGCCCAGGTGAAAGTGTCGGCAGGAGGTAGCATGGCTGTGTTGATGCCTGGTGAAGTGTGCTCCTATGGAGAGGAAATGCAAGTGATCAGGGCTGAGCCTCATCATCCAAACAGGCACCACAGAGAGACCCAGACAAACCAATGGAGAGTACATACTGACGCACATAATTGCAGAAACAAGCACTTTTTGGCTTTCTCACACACACACAAACACATTTAACAACCAATCACACAGAGACATTTAGAAAATAGGAGAGACACAGGAAGAGACAAGACAAGACAGACAAAACAGCAGATGGAGGACACAGACATTGAGACCCCCTGTGGAGCACCATCTAAACCCACACACAGATTGCACCCGATGGCCTGCCTCTCCACTTGCCACAGTGCAGCCAGCAGGAAGGATGGATCTTCACTAACAGCCTGGTGTGTTTCCAAGAAGATCTACAGCACTGAGGGATGTCTGCGGTCCACTGCTAGTCAATTTAAAAGATTCAGGCTCTGTATTACGTCTGCCGTTCCATGGAACAAATACACAACTGTAGATTTCTCATTATAACCCTGCACAGCAACTGAGGTGGGCTCAAAAGATTATCTGCCTCCATTTCTACCTTCCTCCACCCATCCTATCAGAGATGGAGGAGGCATGAGATTGTGTGGTAGTCCCACTGAATCACCTCGGTATCAGGTTGCACAAAACAATCAATACAAATTACTCTGAGCTCGGAGAGAGGAGGGCCGGGAGGAGGATGAGGTGGGAACAAACAATTACTTCTTCAACTGCCCATTACGGCTTTCTAGCCTTCTGGAACAGGAAGCAGACAGTGGGGTCCGGAGGATGGACTGTGCACTGTGTATAATTAAGTAACGGAGTATTGCGCGTTTGCATGGTTGGAAGACATAATTGTCTCATCTACTGCTCTGTCAGTGGTTTCAAGCTGAGTCAGGCAGATTAAAACTTGATAAACAGTGATATGGAGTGACAAAGTATGTCTAATAAGAAGAGGAGATGATTTGGATGGTAGTTAATGGTTTGTGATATATTTAGCAATTGCTGACAAATCTAATTAACACTATATAGTTCACTGAGCTGAGATCTAATTTACAAATTTTCAAGTCTGCAACATTTTATGTGAATGCAAAATCCCACAATATACTTTCAATGGATGACGTTTTAATATATTTATTAATCTAAAGGAATAGTACAACATTTTGGGAATGTGCTTGTTTGCTTTCTCTCTCTGAAGCTCATTTCCCACTGCACAAATAACCCATTAACACCTGCTAACATTTGGCTTTTGTATTTAACTGGAAAGATTGACAACAGCAGCCCTCCGGGATAAATGACTCTGCAATTGTCATGGGTATGTATCAGCTCCAGCTGGAGATGCTAACTTCTGCCCCTTTTCTGGAGCGATACACAAAATACTGTCCGTCTCCATCCAAATAGTGCATTGTTTAAAATAGTCTGCACTGAGTTGAGATTTCAACGTAGTATCATTCCCAACTTCTCCAATACCAATGCTTGGTCAGTGGCTCTTGGTGTCAGACATTGATGCACTGAGACACCCTTCAGGGGCAGAATGACACGCACTGGGCAGCGGCATTTTTTGACACTGGGCATCAACAGTTATATAAAGAGCAAGAAGGTTTGCATAGGGCTAGTAGGAGGTGAGGTGAATGGGTCAAACAAACTCCGGACTTTCACTCAGGAGGCCGCTGTTTGTTCATTGTTTGAAACCGAAAATCAAGTTATTCTAACATAGTGTGTTCGCATATATATACGTATATATACGTGTATATATATATAGATATATATATAGATATATATGTACCATAATATGCTATACTATGCTATTTGACATATATATGATGTATGTCATGTTATGCTAAATTATGTTTGAAACAAACCCACATATTTATAAGTCAAACTACGATGTTTTATTCTGAATTTAACCACATGCTTTTGTTGCTTAACTTAAGGAAGTAAAATTTAAAACTGAACTTTTGTACCTACGTTCTAGGTTAATGTTGAAAAGAGATGGTATGCATTCAACGAGCAGAAAACAGTATGTTTCCTGTGAAAACTGAAGTTTATTTTGAAAAGAGATGACGGATTTAACAAGGGTAAATTAACATGTCACCCCGAAATGTCCAGAGCTGACGCAAGAGAGAAGGACAGCAATACCACTCTCTAATCTATTTTACCAGCTAAGCTAACCGGCTGCCGGGTGTAGACAGCAGCTGGTTAGCTTAACATAGCATAAAGATTGGAAACACCCCTTGATTATAGAGTATGCCGACCAGCACATTTAAAGCTTATTATTTAACGTGTTTTATTTGTTTGTTTAATATGTAAAACCAAAGTGTCAAAACAATAATCTGTCATTTCATAGATGTTCTGTGGCAGACAATTTCTTGAGCAGTTACCAGCAGGGACTCCTAGAAGTTACTGGTCCAAGCCAGGAAGTAGTCTGGGTAGTTTTTTTGTATGTAATTAAAAAAGAAAAGCAAAGCTGTAACTTTGTGATGTAGAACCATGCTGGCTGTTTCTAGTCTTTGTGCTAAGCTTCACTGTGAAATGTGAGAGTGGTATTAATCGTCTCATCACACTCTCCACTAGAAGCCAAATTTCCCAAAATGTCAAACCATTCCTCAATTATTGCTAAAATGACATACATGCATGGCTGCTGTTTCGCTTCGTTGCATATAGCCTCGGGACATGGGAAGCCAGTGAACCTTGAGAGCCATGAGCAATCTGAAAACAACATTTGGCTGAGGAAGTAGAGCAGAAATGGCAGACCGCTGGTTTGGATTGGTTAAAGGCTGTGCATCACTTTTGTATGAAGCCTGTGACCCGGCATGACTGGACTCGATGTGAAGCTCAGAGTAAATATAAAATTGTCTTTCCCAGCATGAATCCCTGACATTAATATTTGACATATTGCAGTAACAGCCCTGATGTTGTTATTGTTATGTCTCTGCTTCGACTTTGACTCGCAGACATAAAATGCCTGATTGGTGCAGAACAGACCCCCACCCATCTACACACGCATAAAGCACACACGCTCATACACTCCCATCCACCTCTTTTCACCCCTGAGCTGCTGCACAGGCAGCCCCTCCCCCACGGTGTGGCTGCGGCATGGTGTCCCTGCGTGAGTGACAGCCCGTAAGCCCTGCCCAGCCGCGACTGCAGCAGTCTGACATCGAACCTGTCTCTCTCTCTCCCTCTCTCCAACCCCTCCTGCTTCCATCACTGCAGCTTTACAATCACACCTCCCCTCTAACATAATCCTGTCTCAATGCTGGTGTGGTGGTCTTCTGTCATGTGACGCTGAGAGTCTTGTGTATGCAGTTTTTCATTGAAGCCCATCATCACCACACCTGCTGATATCAGTGATTGGCATGCTCACCCTCAGAATGAGGGACTAATGAGTGAAATCAGATTGTTTCACAGCTGGAGTGAAAGTCTGCATACAACCGGCTCCACATGACACATGCTTGCACACAGCATACTGACCTTGATGCTACACATGAGTCAAACAAGGACAGGTTGGGCACGGGGTGGAAGACAAAGCATCTGATATTAATGTGGTCTTTACCAGTGCAGCTACTGTCAAAGAACTTGTGCATTAAAGCTGTTGAGTTATTTAAAGGTCTGCTGCTGGAGTCGCTGAAGAAAGTTGCCATGCGCATATGGCTGGGTCTCAGACACACCTTGTGTCAGCACATAAATAACTCCGACTATTTCAGACACTGTGAACAGATGTAAGGCTCAAGTGGTTGGAACATGACAGAAAGAAGTCCCAGACTCTGAAACTATTTAAATGACTGAGTTTATATTTCAAATGTGCAATGTAATACTTGCAATTAATGACATCGTTGCCTGCACTGTGTTGTAACCAGTTTACCCACTTTTAAAGTTAGAGTGAGAGCAACTCTTAAACCAAGACCACATAAACACAGGAAAAATAAGGATTTAAGAAGCTAATTATTTTCTAGATTCAATAGAAACATCCAGAACTTTTGTTATAAAAGTGTCTTGCTATTATTCATTTACAAAAGGCCTTCAATTTAACAATAGCAACAAAGGCACGACTGTATAACTGTAGAAATTTATTTTTAAAACCGTGAGTGGCGACGTGTTCTTTCTGTGATTTTATGTGTATAACTGTGTCAAGGTCTGTTCTACTAATAATGAGAAGAGGACTTTATGAAAGAGGCCAGTATTTTCACAACGCTACATACAAAGATAAAACACTTTAAAGATGACACAGTTGCCATTCGGTGATTGAGCCAAATTGATTTCTAATTATGCTTCATATTTGGAGACTGTTAATGAGAGAGATTTAGATGAGAAGATGGATACCACTCTTATATCTGTCAGGTTATCTCTCCTTGTTAAATTAATAGAAAAATGATGGTGGGTTATGTGCCAGACTATTTCTTGAGGACTATTTCACAGCCAATAAATAGTTTGTCACATAACCCCTCTGTACAACTGCTAATTTACTTTTTTTAAAGAACTAAACCATAGACTGTAAAATGAAGATGGGCGACATGACAGCTCCCCAAAATATGGTGGATAAAGAGAACTGATACAGTGTTGATGGCTGAGCTTTGTTCATTTGTATGAAAGTTGCTCAGTGGCGCATGAAGCCAAAAAGTTCGACTTCCCAGATGTGAAATTATCCAGATCATCTGCATCACTGGGCCCACAGAGCAAGTGCACAACAGACTTTCACAAGCCAAGCTGCTAACATCATGTTAAGCCCTCTGTTAACTTGAATGGGGATCAAAGTATTTAACCATGCAGCTCTTCTAGACTTTCAAGATGTTATTGAACCAAATGGATTAAATTCCGATAGAGGAAGAATCATTTCGCAGGGGTTGTGGCGTTCAAAAAAAAAAGTAGGCTACCCACTGATTTACAGATGTCTCTTTCACAATTAAGTCTATGTCAGACAGTCTTTTTGGGCCCAAGTGCATCACAGACATTGTAATGCCACTGTTTGGTTGCTATGAATTGCCTTTAAAGCCCAGTGCGCATCCTGGGGGTCTGCCCAAAAGTGAAGTCAAAACATCTTGACTGGTGGCTGGCTGTAGTATAGGTCATAAAACCTGCCCCCTTAGCGGATGGGACATGGGCCAAACTAAAAATGACAGCACGCATCAAATTAAGTTTTCCCAAAAGATGGTCTCTGTCTTTTTAGGTAGTTCTTATCACACTAATGTATTTTCAACTGTTCACTTTTCTGGTAAGTTTGGTCTATAAAAAGAGGATGTGAAGTCACGACTGACTGAATGGCTGACCGAATCTGTGTGCTTGCAATTGGTTGGACGACGAGAACTCGACACCCCAGAGATCGCAACTGTGCAAGACTCGAGCTCCAAGATGGCAGTGCCCATATCTGGAATATTTTGACTTCATTATTGTACAGTGGGAGAAAGTGGAGATGTGTTGTCCATCTTTATAGACAGTTATTGCAATAAACAAACAAAATACTGTAAATTAGTAAATTAGTGAGCTTTAGAGGTGCTGGTAGGTGGATTTAGTTACCGTTTGACAGAGCTGGTCTTGCTGTTTCTTCCTGTTTCCTATCTTTGTGCTAAGCTAAGCTATCCTGCTACCCTAAGACATGAGAGGTGTCGATCTACTCAACTAATTCTCTGCTTGAGAGAGAATAAGAGTATTTCCCAAAATGTTGAATTTTTCCTTTAATAAAACAACTAAGCAATCTACTGAAGTATGTAATCCAGTACTTAAGGGACGAGGAGATATCAAAGGTCTTTGTGTTAAAATACCAAGCAGTCAATACCTCGAGGCAGAGTTGGATGATATCATGATATTTACCATGAGACCATCCATTTACAATAGTGTTTATACCGTTGTGTACAGTTACATATCTTTGGGTGTATCAGGCCATTTTAGGCAATGCTGCAAATCAAGTTCTTTATGGATTTTTATATGATTTTTGCTGGATTAGCCAAAGACGTACATTGTAGTTGTTGATTTTTAACAGAAAATTGAGTGTCACCATATATATTTTCATCAAAATACAAAATAATGTATACCTAGACAGAGAATTGTATCCATTTCGCCCAAAGTTGTTTCAATGCTAACTCATCACCAATGAACACCAATGAGTGGATGTGAGGGAGGCTGTGTTTTGTTGGATAAGGAGTGAATGACAGTATGTAACATTAAAAATCAATGCCGGTGTGTTTCAGTATAAACATGCTTCTTTTTTTTTCATATGGATAGAAAATTTGGTTGCCCCTACTCCAAAGTAAGCAGAGCAGCAACTTGAAGAAATTCTGTCAAAGACAGCTGAGAAATGAGAGCACATTAAGAGTGAGGGGACCGTCTCAGTGACAGCACAGTGTGGAGGGAGGAGGGGAGGACCACATGGAAATCAGCAAAAAGCACACTGAAGGTTAGAAAGAAAACTACAGTCTTTATTGGAAAATATTAGTTATGTGTGGCACTGTGTGATAATAGTAATAATAAGAGTAATATATCCTACATAACCATAATAATACCATGCAAATAAAGACCAAAGGCAAGGCCCGACCATGCTCTCTGTAGGGTTAACAGAACAGAAGCAGCATCCAATGAGTAGATGTGTATGCTTACAGCACATTTCAGTATAGCAGGGACATCTCTACACAAAGTTTACATTGGAATCTGCTGTTCAATGTGGAAAAACAAAAGTATAAAATGACCATGCATTAGGATCTAATACAAGAACATAAGGTAGAAAACCACAACCAAAGAATAAAAGACATTTTCATTCTAAAAGGAGTTCTACAGCAGTGCAGGATATACACATCCCTGTAAAATGGATAGCATTCTGGAGGTGTCTGAGGAAAAGACTTGATTGGGGGGGCTGTGCATGATAGTGGGGGATTTTCAAATGGCAAGATGAGTTAGACCTGAGAGTCTCGCCAATTTATTGTGACTGACAAAATCAATTCAGCTAGCAGGAACAAAGGCTTTCACACATGGATAGGATTATGACCAGCCGTTTGGACGCCACTAGAACAGGTGCAGTGGACCATCAAAAGTGGAAATAGCATCACACAAATGATTTTAGCACTACAGGTATCGGCCAATTGGTGCACGTTAGGATAAAAAGATTATTGGTGGTGATTATTTAGAAAAAGGTGATCATACAAAGGCTTTAGTGATTACAAAAACTGGTACAATGCACCTTTGCAAATAGGGGGATGGAGACAAAATTGAAAGAGTTCGATCAAGCCTGGCTGTAATCGAATCGGGGAGGATCAAAATGTATCCACTTTACAGAAATTTACAGCAGAATGTAGTCTATCCACACTGAATGGGAGAATCACAATGACAGTTTGTAGTAAAGTCTAATGCTACAATGGGTTATTCACTGAAGAGCAACATGACAGTTTAAATAAAGACAAACTGTTTTCTACAGAAGGTGTTATTCTTTAGTCTGTTACACAGAAGGATACGGTATGAGTGGGAACTCGGTTTTAATGCCAATGTCGTCTTCAGATGGAAAGAGGAAATGAGGAAGAAGGGGTTCACAATACAGCTAGATGCAGAGAACAGGCAGAGGCTACGGCAGACAGCAGCAGATGATCGTTAGCTACACAATGGAGGGGGACAAAGGTCTGAGAAATGCGGAATGTAGAGCCAGCCTCGATACTATGGAACAGGAAAAAAGAACACAAATAAAAGCACAATGAAATCATTGGTGCTACTGCATGTAGTTTTAACAATGCACGTCAAATTATTACTATTATTATTACATAATCAACACAGATAGCCTGCTGCAATGGAGGGTGATTATAGTTATTATGGCCAATTCAGCGAGTGTCATCATTCATATTTATGCTGTTCAGATTTGCACTGCACCTGCAGCGTGATTTCAAGGTTTCATCTGACGCTTTTTGAGGATTTGAGGCAAAATGCCACCATTTGATACCATTTTAAATAGCCAGCCATAGCCTCTAATCTGAGCTACGGCCATTACACTACCTGGGAGAAGCCTTAATTGAGACTAACTCGGGGTAAAATGAGCTCAGTAAATCAACAGACTCCATGCCAGCTGCACACAAAGGGACAAACATCCCCTTGTCATGTTGTCAGTTGTCAGCTTCAGTTCAGATACATGCTTGGGGGCCAAATTAATGACAAATCCACGCAAAGCTGTGGATATTATTAGCTAAAGCTGAGCTGGTAAAATGTGGCTGTGTGAAACTACTGGTATTGTTCAGTAACGTTAGCTTAGCGGTGACTGCACAAAAAAAACGCTGCAAACGCACGTAAACAGCGCGCGGTGAGAGATACAGCAGACCGCGCTAGCACAGCTGAGGATGAAAGAAAAGAGGGGCTGCCATTTGACAGCTGCAGTCATTTGATGCGGGTAACAGGCCCTGAAACATCCTAAAACAAACGACAGCTGCTCTCATATCATTTTAAATGTCTTCAGTCACGTTAGCCACGCGCTAGCGGTCTTTAACGGCTAATTTCACGCGACGCTACAGTTAGCAAGATAGCTAAATGTTGTCTAGCGTTACGCTCGGCTGTCGCTATTATGCTGGCTCGGGTTTTTGCTAGCAGGTGTCAGCTCTGTTTACATCATTTGAGGACATTTAAAAGAAGGAAAAAGCCGAGAAATTTGTTAGGGTTAGGGTAAGAAAATATATAGAGCTAGTCATACCTCTATTTCTAACTGAGCCGAAGACGGGGAGAACCAGATATCCAACATGTACTAACACCATCCTGGGTCCTTCTTTGTTGTGTGTGTAGCCAGTGAGACAGATGGTCCATGGAAATGATACCCTCTCCAGTCCCGAGCACATTCAAACGGACAGGCTGCGCTGCGAGCAC
Organism: Epinephelus fuscoguttatus; assembly: GCF_011397635.1. Lineage (NCBI taxonomy): Eukaryota > Metazoa > Chordata > Actinopteri > Perciformes > Serranidae > Epinephelus > Epinephelus fuscoguttatus. The sequence goes on from NC_064769.1 coordinate 13,098,325, forward strand.
ACACAGACCCGAGCAGCCAATCACTGGACCCCTCCGATCAGGACCCTCCAGCTTTGGCACCCTGCTCCACCAATGGGGTGAGCGCCGGGGCGGGGCTGTCTGTGTTTTGGACAGCCTGCCCCTACATGACTGAAGCAAGCAGTCCTCATCATAAGGTAATCTTGGTAGTGCTGGTTTCCTGTGAGAGACCCTCTAAGATTTTGTCCCAGCTGTTCATTAAGATTTTGGCATGTCTATCACTGGAGTGTTTTTAAAGGGATTAAAATGACATATTAATCTGTAACAAATTATTTAGCAATTTATTGTTCTACATTTAACCAGCCATCAGTGCCAGAGCTACCACATCTGGTGCCCAAGGCAAGCTTCCCCTGGCGACCCCCCCCCAACCCTCTCAAAAATATATATTTTTTCATTTAAAAAATATTAATGGTTATTGTATTAAATCTAACAAGAACAAGAGCTAATGAGAAATCAACACAAATAAGCAACTTACCTGTAACAAATGCTTATAATAAATAAACAATAAGAGAATACGGTATGTGCAAATTTGCAGATTTCATTTTCTCATTATTTTTGTACTGAGCCTCAAATGGCATTTACCATATGTTTGATTTTTTTTAAAATCATTTTTTATATTTTTTTTGAATGTCAAAACTATATATACATACATTTTTTATTTATTTATTTATTTATTTTTACATGCATGGGTGGCTGCTTACGTCCCCTATTGGGAGATCCACCACTGCCAACCATAGCACACAGTTACCTTGATTTTACATAGGCTATATTACAAAACAAATTCATATACTAGTATGGCACATTTATGTTACACAGATGGTTTCAATTATTGTGGATTATTGTGGATATTTACAGAGATGTGCTGGGATTAACACTGGGTCACCAATCTCATATTTAGCATTAGCATGTGTAAAAAATAAATATTACCCAATTCAGATACATGCTTGGGGCCAAATAAATGACAAGTCCAAGCACAGCTATGGATACTATTAGCTAAAGCTGAGCTAGTAAATGTGGCTGTGTGAGGTATTGTTCAGGGGGCCTGCTTTTCAAAGGAATTAAAGTGAAAAACAAATATCACCCAATAATCTGAAACACATTATTCAGCAATATTTCCTAATGGTAGTGTTGGTTACTTCTCACTGAGGAATCATAGTTGGGACAGATGACCCACTGGGTCCCAAAAACAGGAGAAATACTTACTTAAGTACTGTTCTTCAGTACAACTTTGAGGTGCTACAATTTATGTTTTTTCATGCTGTCACTCCACTACATTTATTTGCTATACCCACCACTTTGATGTTACATACAAAACATATGATCACTTTATATAATATGATTCACTATGTAAGATTAAAGGCCTTGCATACCACAGGGTTGTTTTAATCCACACTCAAAGCCACATTTTTGGAGACATTACAAGAAGTTTCTATTCATTCATCAGACTTCATTGTAACTGCATGGAAAAATCCTCACTGGTTTAATTTCCCCTCCCTGAACAGATTGGACACCTGACACTCCTTTTCCAGTCTTAATACATGAGCAAATACTACATAGGATGTAATAAGAATCTGATTTTTTTTAATGACAAGAAAAGACATTAGAGTTTTCTTAAGTGAATCTATTGTCACAGCCAGAACCGCTCAGTGAGAAGTAAAACATCGATCAGGGAAATGTTGCTGAATAATCTGCTACAGATCATTAAATAATATTTAATTCTCATCGTAATTCCTTTGAAAAACAGCCTCTCTCTGTGTTGTATAATTTTTCCTGCGCAGCAGCTATGCTCAAAACTGTCTGTGTCCTGAAAACCTCTCAGCCTTAAGTGTTAAGCCTGAAGGGTGAAGGAACAGATGGGCATGGTGAGGCTGAGGGGGTCACAAAACTCTTAGTCCCATATGTCCTCCTCCTCCAGTTCCCACCATCTAATGCTTTAAGCCTGCGGTGCCACACAAAGAGCCTTTAACAATGCTCTGCCATCAGTGCAGGTCAAACTACTGCCATCAGATCCCTTCATTCACAAATAACAGACCTATAACTTTAAACTACAAAACTATTTCATACACAATGTGAAGAAAGTAGTACACTGTTTGATTTTCTTGAAAAATGAATTCCTTTCTGTCCTTATGTTCACAAGTCACATTGCCTGCTATTAAAATGCCACATGTTAAAAATTAAATATTTTGTGGCAGCTAACAGTTATTCTAATTATTGAATTTCTTTCAGAATTATCGTTTACTCTATTAAATGTTTTTAAAAAGTAGTGAAATAATACCCATCACAACTCTCCACTGCCCAAGGAGACATGTTCAAGTGTCTTGCTTTGTTTGACTAAAAGTAAAAAACCCAAACATGTTAACTTTACAGTGATATATGACAAAGTAAAGAAGCAAATCCTCTTATTTGAGAAGCTATAACCAAAAAAATTATTCTGCTTTTTTCACTATTTTTACTTGAGGAAAAACAGCAAATAATCATTCATCAAAATAGTTGACTAATTTATTATTCTATTAGGGTCTAAATATTTTTAACATTTGCTCATTAGAGCTTTAACTTCCCACAACAGAAATGATCAAGATCTATGAAAGAAGAAAGTTATGGTATTTATGTTGTGCTCACTGGTAATTAGAGGGAGACACATGCATTATTTTGTTGGTGTAAGGCCCTCTGGTGGCGGCTGAAGCAGCCATTAACAAGCACGCTGTCAGTCTGAATAAACCCAGAACAGCACTTGTACAACACAGAATCTAAAGCTGCATCATTCAGACTAAAAAGACATCTGCAAGAGGAAGGATACTTATTTCTGGCTTTTGAGAGTGAGCCAGCACACTCGCTGCTCTGTGAGGCCACCACTGGCCTGTAAAAATTAGCATACAGCTGATGTTCTGGACCCGAGGGGTGAAAAGAGCTGGCTGAAGAGCTTTGGTTTGCAAGAGGAGGGCCCCGCAGACTGCATTGCTCCACACCCTCATTGTCCTCTTCATGTGAACTCCATATGTCCCCCTAGCGGCAGGTGTCATGGTGTGACCCCTGACCCCGCATGCCACTTTTGTGGGTGACGGTGAAGTTGTATTGTTCACGGCGAGGCAGTTGTCTAGACTGTTTGGCCCCAGGATAAAAGACAACAATGAGACGTGTCGTTAAGTATTATACCTATGATGGCAGTTATTCTCACTCGCACACACAGGAATTTAGATGTGTGAAACACTTTTTGATTGACAAGACTTTGTGCTGCCATTGTTATATTTATAATTTGAGGCAGATTTTAAAGGACATTGTTTGCATAAGTTGAATTAAAGTTGTCTGAGAGGATGAAAAATATGACAAATGTCATTGTCTTCAGTCCCAATCATACAACATTTGACGTGCTAATTTGGCAACACAAATTCATCAGACTAAAATAAAACAAGAAAATCTTCCAATTTAGTTTTCCTTTCCTTAGCTTGACATTAGACATTTGACATGCCAACAGTCACAGCACATGAACAAAGACAACACAGACTGCTTGTAAAATGACTCAGCGTTCTCTAAAGGCGAGGAAATAAACTGCTGTACAACAGGGTCATTAAATAACGCTCTATTTATTTAGTTTTAAAATAGTTTCTTTTTGTTCTACAGACATAATTTCAAGGAAGTCAAGGACTTGCAGAAGCAACAAAATAAACACCTTTTTTGTTAATTTAAAATACTGACAGTAAAATGAAAACAATAATAAACAGAAGAGCAAAGCTAAATTACTGGTAATGAGGATAATATCTGACTTGAGGTTAAAGATGTGACCAAACATGCTATGTGCAACCATAATCGAGCATCTCTGCCCTTATTTTCTACCAAACCTCTATCACTAATGACATGAGTCTCACTAACATGTCATAATAACTCTAAAGAACAATAGCAAAATGGGTTTTGCAAGCAGAAGTGGTCTGGTAAAAAGAATTGTCGTTACAGTGGTAGCTGCATATAGTGGAAAGAACTGGCCGAAGGAAAGACAAAAATATCACATTATACTAAACTGTATCTTGAGTTTGAGACAGAATTCAAGTCACCTCATTTCACAACAAATGCATTGACTTCCAAATTAAAAGATTTAGACTTACAGAGCAAATTAAAAAGAAAGACTGGAAGCAAATTTAAAATCCATAAAACAAAACTTCAAACATTAATCCCATTTAGACTTTGGTTTAGTTCCTTATATTTAGGATTTTCCCTTCCCTTCTGTGACCAGCAGAAGTCAAATAATTTGATTCTACAATTCTCAAGCATCACTTAGAAAAGTAGATGTTATTCAATATTAAATAAAATAAATCGTACGTGTTAAAACAGTGTGTGAAGTGGGATCATTGATAAAAAATTTACCAGCTTGGCTGCAGTACTGCATGGAGACAGAAATAAGACCACAGGGAAAGAGAGCAAGCAGGCCCTGAGGATCAGGGTTAAAAACAGTTCATACAGTAAAAGTTTCTTCTACAAACGCCCCAAACATGTGGGTACAAACTCAACACCACGTATACTTTATGTGTGTGTGCTAAATTCACATCTATTATTAAAATATTTATTGTCGAGATAGCAAAATCCACTGCTTTGTAAGGTAAAAGAATAAGCTTTATACAATTCTAAAAGAAAATAGTGCACATTTCAAGGCATTCAGGCCATCTTGCTTTGCAGTATTCAATGGAAGATACATTTCTTCAGTTGTTATAAAGGGGTCCCCAGAGGTTTAAAGGTGTTTGCATCCACTCAGGAAAAAGCATGCAAACAATAAGTGCAGCCAGTCAGCACTGCAGGGTCATACATTCACTGATAACTACGTCACTTGGGACACTCACTCTGTAGCAACACAGCAGACTCTGTGGCTTCAAACATAAAATGTGTCTTAATAAAACCATACATATTTTGTATTGCCAACACGCCATCACATACAGTAGTGCTGTGGTGGAAATGAGTCGTATTTTGTAGTGTGTTTGTATTTTTCAACCAGAGTCAGAGTTTAACCTGTGGTTTTCTGTATGTTTACATTTAAGGAAAAAAATATTGTAATATGGTAGTGACAGAAACAAAGCTGTGATTAAATAAAAAGACATTTTGGGAAATATGCTTATTCGCTTTTTGATAGAGAATTAACGCTAGATGAGAAGGTTGGTACCACTCATGTCTACCCAAAGCAGCAGGTTATCTTAGCTTAGCACAAAGACTGGAGACAGGGTAACAGCTAGCCTCGCTCTGTCTTACTATTTCTAAAAATAGTAAGACACGTCTGTCATGTAACACCCCAAAAACAGTGAAATGTAATTTTTACAGTTCAGTTTCTGTGTGGAATAAACAAACGAGATATAAAGTGTTAATTAGTGAGCTTTAGAGATGCTGGTAGCAGGGGTTTGCTATCTTTGAAGAGAGCCACGCTAGCGGTTTCCCCCTGTTCCCAGTCTTTGTGCTAAACTAAGCTAAGCTAAGCTAACCTGCTTCTGGCTGTAGCTTTATATTTAAGGAGAGATATAAAGGTGATATCACTCTTCCCTTCTAAAGGCTGCTGCACACCAAGTCCATATTTTTCATGCAAAATTGTCGCAGTTTTAAAAATAAATACGACCTCACATTGTGTCACTCATGTTTGTACACAGACTGAAATTTTCGTCTGTCATTTATGCATGTTTTCGCATCGGTGAAAAACCTTTAGAGAGTTTAACGAAGACGCAGTGAAGAAAACGAGAGAGGAATGGGGTGCACAGTATCATTTCACAACTCAGATAGCCTACTTTCAACAGGTCAAACAGTAATATACAGGTGGACAATGATGACGAGGAGGAGGAGGGGGATGTTGATCGCACACAGACAGACTGAGTGATGGCGTGGAGACAGTGAGGACATTCTTATGTTGCCAATTTTGGCAACGAATAAAACAATAAATCATGTTGAACTCAATGTGCAAGGTCTCTCCGCATTACATTTTCTCTGTATGACGGAATTAAAAAAACATATGAAAAAAGCAGACTTGGTGTGCAAAGGCTTTAACTCTCAGGAAGAATGCAAATAAGTGTAATCCCAAAATGTCAAACTGTTGTAAAATAAACCAAAACCCTCCTCGGCAGCACCAGAGCACAGGCTGTACCCATGCCGGACAGAGTGTAGAGAAGCAAAGCCATCGATGCAAACTGAACTAAATGTGAAACCAGTGGTGAGACTCTTGAAAACAAAATTGACCCTAGACCACTACTAAACGAACTCTGTGGTCTACTGTACATCTTAAAGTGTACCAGCTGCCGTTCATGCCTCGACTGCAGGTGACTACATGTAAAAATGCCGGATCTGAAAATATGCCGTTCAGAGTCTGTAGTGAAGCAGGTCAACAGCCTGTCGTGATACTGACCTGCTCTCAAGCAGCAACTTGATGTTTTCACTATACAGCTTGCAAGCACACAACACAAAATGACAACCTATATCCGTTGTCAAGGGGAAACTGAGGTATTAAATGAAGGTAGGATATTGCTATCATTAACAGATAAATCACTCTCGCATACATTTCCACCTGCACTTGAAGTGCTGTGCCATTTTATTACAACTAAATTCAGAACTGACAAGCCAAGATGAGGGAATCACGTCAGTAGAATGGCTTTGATACATGATTGTTTGACAGTAAGTTAAAAAACAAAAACAGTGCTCTGGAGCAGGAAGAGTCCAGGAGCGGTTACAGGCGAGGCCGCAACTATAGGAAGGATTTCAGCCGTAACATGGAGGCAAGGCAAGAGGGATGAGGAGGAGTGAGGGGGCAGAGATAAGGAGTCTTCAGTGTACGGGTTGTTTAAAGTAGGTATTTTTGTCCGGTGTCCTCGTCCAGTGTGAGGTCCACCACTTCGGGTGGGGACACCCAGTTGGGCTGAGGGGAAACAGTAGTCCAGAGCTGTGGTTGATTTGTGCTGTTTAACTGCTCCACTGAGTTCTCCTTCCAGGTGGACAGACTCTTTATCACCCCTCCACATGGGTGGGCGCATCTGGATTTAGAAACAAATCATTTTTAATATTTTAATTCAGCTGTAAAACCAGAAGTAATAATAAAATTCAAAAGATACAGTTTCTCAAAGTCTTTACCGTGCTTTCTCTTGCACTCCGACTATTTCTACCTCGCTGTCAGAGGAAGCAATGTTAATCTGGCCCTTGTTGTGTTGAGAACTTTCCTTGTGCGACAGCTCTGCCTCCGCGTTGCCTGAAACAAATCAGAGGAACAGAGTCACACATTGTGAGGAGGACCAGAGCAGTAGAGAGCTTCAGGCCTTGCTGACACATAAAGGCTGCAGCTGCTTTGACACAGACAAGAACAAAACAATGATGAATCTGACACTTGTGTTTAAAAAAGCTGACTGGATAGCATGGAGTGACACATTGGACAAAACATAAATTGTGGACTTTAGATTCATGTTTTGACAATGCCTGCTAGTCAGTCACGAAAGGTCATCTTTTTTGTTTTGAAGCAAGGCAGAGAGTTTTTACAGCACCCAATGCAAGCCAGTAGTGTGTGGGATGAAGGCAGTAGTATTTCAAAAGCACCTTGCTGAGATTAAAAAGACCGTTTCCCCCACATAGCACGCTGCACCCATGCCTCTAAATGTCCTGTCTTCACTGAGAGGAGTGGAAATTATCAGTTTGGATTCAGCGGGTTTGTAACTGACCTGAGATAGAGCACAGAGCTCTTATACACCCAGAGTGAGCTGCCATATCCTGGCCTCTGTGTGTTTTTAGCTCATGCTTTATCACCGTGGGCCGGACTGTCTCCACACTCATACTCTCCTGGTTAGAATCAGTGTCTGAAATATCATAGTGACCCACTACTGGAAGCCCGTCTGCAGAAAACAAAGAGAACACTTCATTATTCAAATCATGCTTTGGAACTGTAGGACTGCTTGGAAAAGAGACAGGACACTGCATCCACAGTCTGGCTGACTGCAGCATCGAAAATATACACAAGGAAACATCCGATTTTCCCCAAAACCAAAAATAAAATGAAATATTTAGGCTCATTCAATTTGATAGCACTAGTTCTGCTGTGAAACATCAACACTTACAGAAACGTCCCACTGTGAATAAAGTTATCATCACTTTTCAAAGCCACACCAGTGAGGCCTTTATAAGAGTAAATAAATAAGCTTTTAGCAGCAGCATGTTTTTCCCTCTTTCCATTTATTGCTTTTAAAATAACAGCCATTCACATAAAAACTACACTAGAATACAGTCATTACAAAACACTTCAAAATTATCTTATTCCGTGACTGAAATGCAGTGGGATAATAAAAGCCAAACAAGAATAACTCAGTGGAAGAGCGGAAACATGTATGTTTGTTCTACCCTGTAAAAGGAGTCCCTGGGAGAGACGCACACACACAGCTATCATCCAGACGTGTCTGTGGGTGTGTGTGTGAGGGGGTTCGTCTGGACAGCATGTACTATGAGAGAACACTGCCTATGAATAGCTGATTGGGCTGAAACAGGCAGGTACCAGGGTTACCAGACAACCCCGAGGACTTGCCAATGTAAAGGCCATGTTATTAAAGATAGAAAAGGACTGATGTAAACCAGGAGAGTCTCTTTGGTAAACAATGGACTGTCCTTAGTGTTGGTTATAATGCACACAGTTTGTGACTGTATGCATAAGGCTCCCTTTACCATGTCGACAAAACAGTTGATTTAAAGGTAATTCATGAACAAAAGCAGAACAGCAGTTGTTGGATCCATTTAAACCCAAATGTAAGTAAGAATGCACCGTGAACTGAAAACACCAATATTCACACAATTTGAAACAAAATCTTTAGGCCAAGAGAAAACAACTAAATAGATAAAATGATCTGTCAGTCACCATTTATCAGCATAAGCAAAGCTATACCTTGCACACATGCTGCTAATGAAACTAATTTGGCCTTGCACATTCTATATACTAATATAAACACATGCAAACAGGTGGGGAAACGATGCCTCCAGCATTACGTTCTGTAAAACCGACAGTCAGAGGGCTACATATACACATACAGAAAATGTAACACTTTTTTTTTCAAACATCCTAACTATAAATATGATTAGGCCAAAGATTCCTTCATCAGTGTCTGTGATGGATAGACAGTGGTAGCAGTGTTAAAAACTCTGACACCATGGTCCTCTACATCAGTAAAAGTAGTTTGAGAAGTGTTGAGGAGGAGTGTTTCCACCTCAAAGACCACAGGATCTGAACCAGAGAAGGCCACTTGATCACTCGGATCAGTCCATTTTTAAGAAATCAGTAAACATTGCCATGCACCATACTGCAGCTGTATTACTGCTGTATACTTGTTAGTTTGATGCCTGGGTTTTTTAGTTTAAAGTCGAGCTGCGGGACATGTGGCCCCTTTGTGGAGACACAGGCCAAGCTGGAGGACCAGTGCAAATAAAAAGTTAACTAGGCAAATATTAAACGAGTGAGCATTTGAGGCTCTTGACATTGCAGCTGATAGCCGCAACATAGGAGCCTTATGCCTTATCTAATGTCCATAATCTATACATAGGCTACTAAAAATAAACATTGGGAGTTATTCCCCCCTCACTAGTTTCTTGTTACTGCACAAAGGCAGCGATAGCAGCAAATGTAACAGAAAGGCAAACATTACAAAATGTAAACACATCTAATCTAATTACGTCATAGGGTTTTTAAAAAGCAAGGAATCCGTGTGTGTTAGTATATTGTGTTTATATTTATAGGCAAATCTATATTGTTATGTAAATGTGTTGATGTTAGTAAAGCTATACCACCAAAATAAAGGTTGTCACAAGATTTTAAGAGTCCTGAACCACTTACAAGCAAAGTGCAAACATAGTTCGGGAGAAAGGATAGTGTGTTGAACCTAAAGGAATAGTACTGTGATGCTCTAGTTATCATTCCCAGCGTGAATTCAGAATGACAAGGCACATGCTATTAAGCAGCAGCACCCCACTTAGCATTGTCATGATGGCTGCCCAGGTGCTGTAATGCAGAGTCTGTATGAATGACATAATCGGCTTCTGTGTGTGTGTGTGTGTGTGTGTGTGTGTGTGTGTGTGTGTGTACAGCTGGTACACTAAAACAAACAAGCCATACGATAAGCAATACAATAAGAGCCCTGACTCAACAGTCTATTGAGATATGCCCCGTGTCCGTGTCAACAGACGCTGCAGAAATCAAACAGGTGAGTTGAATTATTCTGAATGTCAAATCTCACAGTGATTCAGTGCCAGCAGATGCACCGGGCCTCAGGTTTGCACACAGTCAAGTTCAAATCACCAGCTCAGGCCCAGCTGCTGTTGATGATGTATCCGTTTAGTGACCTCGCATCATTTACCTGTTAATACCCACTGCCATGCTTTCTGCATCAACTAGTTCTACACTTGGTAAGATCACGGCCAGTAGAAGTGAAATCTAAACATTCAAGAGACCAGGGTCTGGAACGCCTAGATTTCCATTCTGAGTGACCACTTCAGGTAGGATGTTGTTGTTGTTCATAGGGGTGGAGGTGAGACTGTTGTTCTCCCGTGCCAACATGTAGGCGGCCATAGTCTCTGCAGACTCTGATGATGGCAAAAAGGAGCTGGGTGGGGACGGGCGTGCCCCCTGGGAGGGATGCTGCCCCTCTACGGCATCACTTGAGCGTTTGGACGAGTCGTTGTCCGAGTCGAGGTGTGCGAGCTTTTCCATCCAGATGCGGAAGCGCTCCTCAGTCTGGCGCTGCATCACGGCAAATCGCGTCATGGCCTCCTCCAGAACGCTGCCGATGCCGTTCCTGTCCCACGAACTGGTGTCCAGCAGCCCATGAATCTGGGCGCCCACTCTGGATCTCTCCGATGCACGTCTGAAGCCAGCTTTAAAGACATTGAGGCCAAGCCATAAGAAAATACAGTAGCACTTTCATGCTTCGGAGGTGGACTTTTGTATTAAAGAGAAAAATGACAGTTTGTTTTTGGTTACGTGCAGATCAACTCTTTCATGCTGATGGACTACATCATGCAGTTGAAGCACTCAAATCTGTGTGCGGGATGTAAAAATGGTTGAAAACATTTCATGTAGTACGGATCCCTAAAGGAAAATAACTGCTAGATGTCTCAGGCGACTCATTCAGTGACCGTTTGGAAAATGTGTTAACTGGAGAGACTTTGAGGTTAGAAACACCCATTGGAGGGAAAGTCATTACAAACCTATCATGAAGGGCAACGTACATGTCTAACAATATTTTCTTTGAAATAAATATGCGTCATGGTATATGCCAAAATAGGCTCCTTGTAAAACACCTCTATGGTGCTCCTGACAAAAATCTAAGAATAGATAAACTAGTTCCAGTGTGGAAACACAGTAAGTGACCTAAACGATCATTTGACACCCCACCAGCTAAATTCTGAAGTTCACAGAAAAGAAAAACTGCCTACCAGAGCAAACACAAAAAGTTTTGTTCTAGGAAATGCAATCACAGTGAAAAGATCAGCCTAAAGTTAACAAAGTGACTTCAACAGCAGCAGCAAGCCTTTGAATATCACCAAGTTAGTAACTACTTACTCAACTCACCCGAGAGATTTCTACAGCCATCAGGAAACATTAGATTAACTAAAGGAACAAGCACAGGGCCAATAATGTCAGTGTTTACTTGTATTAGACACTTCTGTGCCTGAGTTAAGCTTTCAGCATACAGACATCCTCAGTCAGAGCTGTATGCCTTAGTGTTTTCTGGACACAAGAGTTAAGTGACTTGTCAAGGTGCCACAGCACCCATTATAGAGAAGAGAACCACCTGTCGGCAATTCTAAAAAGCTTCCTGTGTAGAGTGACAAGTACGATAGACCTAAGGAATATTCAAAAGCAGCAGGAAAGCAGGATATAGGCTACTAAATGTCTAGTAGTCTTTGGGTGCTATAGATATAAATCTTTTAACTTGACTCTTGAGCATTCTAATAAAATGGCACATAAAATATGACTTTGAGTCTATATTCCTACCAGCACACCAACACTGAGCAGAAACTGCAGAGTCCTGCAACTCAGACTAACACAGTGTGATCATACACCATTCATTGTCTATTTACAGCAAAGGCTGAGGATATAAATGGCTCACTTGTTGAATTGCAGAGCTTGTAATATAGGTTAGATTAACACAACTCCGTTTGTATCGTTACATGAGTTGAAGAATGTCCACTAGACTTCCACAGCATGCAAACGATGAGACAAAGCTCCAACTAAACATGTACTGTATTACTACAAGTGACTGGACACAGGCCCTCCTAAACACACAATCTAAGTATCTAAAAACAGGGTGAATGAAGACAGATGATGAGTGAGAAAATAACCAAAGAAAAAAGAGAACGTGATGATCAAACAAACACAAACAAAGCAGTGCTTGTACTGATCTGATATTCCAAAGTCTTTGTACAGCCCTACATGTTCTTACTATGTGTGGCAAGTGTACAATTTGGTTGGGTTGCCTGAAAGTTTTAAGTTTTGCAGACAGCCTCTACTTGTCAAGTGCTCTATGGTTGAGTCTGATGGCTAGTCATCTTTGGTAGTCATACACTGCAGGCCTATGTTTTTCTGTTGCTATGTGAGACAGTGTTTTACATGGGTTATCTAAGTGGCTGCTACTATCACCCTGTACTGCTACACAGTGGTAGTAGTATTGTGCTATAGGCATGTGTTGTGAACATTGGATGTTACCTGAAATATCTGTCTTGATTGTCTTGCTACCTCCTGAAGTGTCATCGTCGTCGTCCTCAGAGGAGCTGGTGCTGGAGTCACATGTGAGCTCGCTGTCACTCGTACTGCTGTCCTGCAGCAGGTTATATTTCTTCCGTGCTGCCGCCTCCCGTTTTTGCCTCAGCAAACGCATCCGCTCCTTGTGTTTCTGGCTCCGGTGACCTTTCACTTTTGCCAGCTTGCCATTGGTTTGTTTCTCCTGCCCTCCAGCTGCTACCAAGGTGGGCTGACAGCGGTTTTTCTTTGCAGCCATTGCATTGGGCGGCATCTCACTCTCCGATCGTGACCGCCGAGATTTTCTGCCCCCTGTAGCGTTGGCAGATGATTGCCTTCCTGCTGCCTGCCCAGGATCATTTGAAGCTTCCATGTTGCCATCTTCCTCCTTTCCTGTGGGAGGAGCAGCACCTTCTTCCCCTGAGGAGAGTGTGTCTGAGTCAGCAAGGTGGCCACTGGATGATGGGGAAAGCATGCAGGGGTTTGAGGAGTCACTCTCATAGATATGACGAGATACAGGCTTGTCACTCCCTGTAGAGGCATGCTGGGACTCTGGGGAGTCTCGGCGGAGCTCCTTCATCAGGCATGGCATGGAGAGGAGACTCTGCTCGCCCTCTGTATTCAAGGGACTGTCTGCCTCCTTCTCCCTCGGTGGTGAGCTGGTACTGGTGGTGGTCTCTGTTTTCAGATGCTCATCCTGCTCTCCCTGAGCAGAGCCTGTAGCTGATTGTGCTTCATCAAGGCACTCCGGGGGGTACTCAGCATACACTAATTCCTCTGCCTTCTCTGAGTCAGCCATCTTCATGCTAGTTGAGCCCAGAGCCCAAAGGTCCAACAAACATGGACCAATGTGCCTGGACAGGAGCTCACCTGCTGGAAGAAAAACACATCACTAATTCCATTTCACAGGCTTAGTCTGTGCATCAGTGCAAAAGGGCTGGGTATCTGACAGCATAGGCAATAACTAAAGGCAATTTTACACACTGTGGAAATTCAGTAATATTATTATAGTGGCATCAAAATGAAATATTTCTCATTAAACATATGTTAGCTCTCCTGTTCAATTTTACTGGTTTACAACAGTAGCATGTTCAAGGTACTTTTCCTCCTTCAATGATAAAAATGCAGCTTTAAACTTATTCTGTACATTTTGTACTGGATTAACATGTTGCATAACCACTGACTGTTCACATACCAAAAACAACAAATAATCTAATGTAATTTTTAGCAGCAATTTGGCCATAAATTCCCACTACCGATATAACTGGTAAGAAATTTACGTTAGTTAGCTTATGAGTGCGATGAACGCTACTTTTACTTGGGTTTTGGTGTTACCTTAACGTTACGTCTCAGACTTCTGTCTGAAAATGATTTCTTCAATGTCTATTAAACCTCCTCAGCCACATTACACCAAGACTGCGTCCAGTGAAACATTTACTGGCGGTTTGAGTTAATGGCTTTAGTTAGTTTGGTCTGTAGCTAGCTGAAGCTAGCACAGGCTCGGATCCAGACACTACTTTTAGCTGCGTAGTGAAGCTAACCTCGGTCATAACCTTACACTCCGCAAACTTGGCGAGAACAAGACCACAAGTCATAGGAAAATGTTCCGGTTGCAGGACAGCTGCCTCACAAGATCCTATAAATGGAAGCAGTATCTACCCATCCAGAGGCGTAACAGACAGGATAATGTCAGCAGCTACGGGCTAACGTTATCTCAGTCGAGGCGGTAGCCAACTAGCATTTAAAATCGGCTGCGCTCTGCACAACTTACCGCGGTGTTAGTTATATTCCTCTTTTCCCAGTGTCAGACTTTTCAACATCTTCGGTAATTTGTAGCGTCTTTGATTTACGATGCATAAACGATGCACTGCTAGATATACTTTACTACTTTACAACTTGGAAGTATTTGAACGTGTTTTGGCGCAGTGCGCTCGCACCTTCGCGAGCCCTGTTAGCCTTTAGCGGTTAGCTGTATGTTTATTTTAAAATGTCTCCATCAGCCGTCCGTCTTTCACAAAGCTACATGCGCCACTTCCGGTCTCATCCACTCAGTCGAGCGCCCCTGTGGGCCGGATATTAGTACTACAGGAGGGCCAAATACGGCATGACGAGCATGGACAGAGGGACAGAGCAATAGTTTGGATGTAAAGCAGGGTCCCCACAGAAATGCCACGGTAATTTCCCCCACATAACAGTAATAACTCTGAGAAAAGGTCACTTAACTTAAGTATATATATCTTATGCTACCGTATTTTTCGACTCCATTATCTTTCAGAGGTAAATATACCTTTTACCCAATGCAAGGTCTTCTAGCAAAGCTGGAAGCTTATTAGCAATGAAAATTACCCTCAGAAAATCAAGTATTAACAAGGTCTGAATAGCATATCAGTTTTTCAACAACAACAACAACAACAACAACAACAAAAAATACCAATAGTCATCTCAGGAGACTTGCCAGTGGTCCATGACTCCTCCTGACAAGCTATTTTGGAACTCTAAATTTAAGAATATTAAATTGAAATCTGTCTGGAATTTCTACAAGAAATGTTGTGTCACCAACAAAATCAGAGAAGTCTCGTTAAAATCATACATCTGATTCAGAGATGATGTTGATGGAAATGTATGTTTTGTAATTATGATAGTGAAACTCACTTATTTTATTGATGTCTATGTGTAAAATGATTTTGGATAGATTTAAAACATTTCTGTAAGACGTTGACTGGTTCAAGCATAAACATATATACAGGTTCAAGTATTTATTTCGAACAAAAGACATTTTTTTATAATAAAAAAAGATTCTGAACCTCTTTATTTTGTTTTTTATAAAAAATTAAATTCACAAATGCAAATGAACTAAAACGATACCCCACATAAAACAACTGAAAATATAAATAAGACAGTGTATTGAAACATCATATAAATTGAAGAATATTAAAGCAATGAAAACAACAGAATTTTGTAAAGCCTTAAATGTTTTTTCTTTAGTGTCTTTGTTGCTATTTTGTTTGTTTTGTCCTTTAAAAAAAAATGTATGAGTATATTTCTTTAAGACATGGATTGAGTATGAAAAAAATGTCATAGTGGTTTCCGTTGAAATATAGGTTAAAATATAAACATTAATAAACTATTTTTTAAAAGTCAAAGTATTTGTCATTTTTTACTAAAAGTAAATGTTATTTTAAAAACTGAAGATAAAAAGAGAAACAAAGTTTATTTTGAAGTACTTCCGGGTCACCGTGACCTTTCTACAAAGCGGTTGCCGTGTCCGCCATCCTTCTCTCTCCGCTCCGGGAGCAGGATAGACCCCGCAGGACACCAACATGCTGTCAGTACGCGTCGCAGCGGCTCTTGCCCGCACTCTGCCTCGACGGGCTGGATTTGTAAGCAACTCTAACTTAATTTGTGATAAGATTTATGTCGACTTCCTCCAGAAAAGCCCGAGTTTATTCAGATAAAAAAGTCATGGCGGTGTTGTGCATGCACACGTCTTTGCACTGGAGGACACCGGGCCCTTCACTTTGCTGGTTCTCACTGTGAACTTCAGTAGCT
Organism: Epinephelus fuscoguttatus; assembly: GCF_011397635.1. NCBI lineage: Eukaryota > Metazoa > Chordata > Actinopteri > Perciformes > Serranidae > Epinephelus > Epinephelus fuscoguttatus. The sequence continues at coordinate 13,114,607 of NC_064769.1, forward strand.
GACAGAGACATAGCACAAAGCTGCTCACAAGCTAGTGCAGTAATATTACATTAGTAAGGCTGACTAGCCGATATTATTAATTTCTTAGCTTTGTCTTAGGTTGTTGTACACTGTCAATGGATATGACTAAGCTAAAGTGAAGTAATGACGGATGTAATCTGGTATTGAAGGTCAGGTTTGTCTCACTTTAGCTTCAGTTGCGCCTGCTAGCTTTCACTGTAAATGCATTTACCAAGCTATAGTTTGCAAATCTGGAGTAATTCAGGGTGACATTAGGCTGGACATAATACTGCTCTGGCTAGTAGCTGTAACTGGCGCGGACTGTCCTGTGACCCTGCAGACTGTATGACCTGGGGCCCTTCTCAAATGTATTCATATATCACATTTTTAGCTGTTAATAGTAAATTACAATTAAATGTGAGTGGTAATTACTCATATCAACTCTATATTTTGATTAAGTGCAGTGTGCGTCTCATGAACTGAATTCCATCTAGTAACAGAGCCATGCATATCTGTTTCTCTGAAAAAAATAAATACTTGGGTGATGTTGAAAAATCCAAAACATTGTTCAGCAACATTATTTGCTGTTCTAAAGGACTTTCCAAAATCTTCAGACTCATTTGAATGAAAATGTCAGCTGCACAATGAAAACATGTTATAACCTCTTCCCTAAGTTGCAGCTGTTTCCTATCCAGATCGTCCGTAATGACTTGTATCCTAAATAATTCTGCATTATTTTGTATTAAAGTTTGAAATAATAGTAGCATCGATTTGGGCAAATATATGTCATAATATTACTAATACATTTTGGTCCATGTTGTGTTGATTAGGCAAATACATATTTATGGTTCCCATTTTTGTTTAGAATAAGAAACCGATCTATTCTCAAATCTTTTTTAAACATGGCAGAGTACAGAGTGAGTGTATTAGTAATACACAAAAGGCCCAAATTAGGGGCTATAATTGAGCTAGCTTTCTTAGCAGTTTGACAAAATCACTGGGAAAGTTAGTGACAAATTTTTATTGTGTTATATTTTCTTCTCTTTGCTGTCTTTCAGCATTTTTCAGTCGTCAATGTTGACACAGACATGTTAAACTCACAGTTTCAACATAAATTGAACCTTATAGCCGTCATGAAATAAAGATTTGTTGCAGGGCTGTTAGATTGCACTAATTTGAGCTGGGTGGGCCTAATAAATTTGCGACTGTTTTTATTTTTGATTTGGCTGATATAAAAAAAAGTTATTCAAACTGAAAATTCTGCAGGTATTTGTTCTGAGTAAAATTGATTTGTGTACTTGTCCCATTGTCTTGAAGGTATCCAAGAACGTCGCTGCAGCATGTGTAGGAGTCAAGAATCTACACACCACCCGTCCATGGCTGCAGAAAACAGGTCTGTATTTTGAGAGACCTGAATTGATCCACTGCTTAAGAAAATAATCTAATTGTCAAAGTTACCAAAATAGTCTTTTCAAGCTGTTGATTAGTTTACCTTTTATTAACATTAAAGGCACAGCCGAGGTATCATCCATTCTGGAGGAAAAGATCATGGGAGCTGACACCAGTGCTGACCTGGAGGAGACCGGTCGCGTGCTGTCCATTGGTGATGGTATTGCCAGAGTGTATGGTCTGAGGAACGTGCAGGCTGAGGAGATGGTGGAATTCTCCTCTGGTCTGAAGGTAAGACTGATGATGTAAACCTTAGAAGATGACCTTTTACTGAATGGTTTAATGCTGAAAACTTGAATTTTTGAGAAGATTGCATTCACTTATCCAGCCTTTAAATTATGAGTCATCAGAGGTAACTGGCAAGTTAGAATCGATGTGTAGATATACTGTATTAAAGACTGTTGGACTATTAGTACAGCATATGAACTTGCTCTGGTTTCATGTATGTACTTGGCAGTTATGTCATGCTATCAGTAATTTGGCCTGTTTCCACTAAAGGGAAATGTGATAACTGTTATATCTTTTCTTATCCAGGGCATGTCTCTGAACTTGGAGCCCGACAATGTTGGTGTTGTGGTGTTTGGTAACGACAAGCTGATCAAGGAAGGCGACATTGTCAAGAGAACAGGTGCTATTGTAGACGTGCCTGTAGGTGAGGAGCTGCTGGGCCGTGTCGTCGATGCTCTGGGAAATGCTATCGATGGAAAGGTAAATGATAATATTGATAAACTGTATTTCTATAGCAGGATTGATACCCTTAAATGCTATACATAAAAGCACGTAATCGGGCTATATACAAGCACTACCAGTTGCACTCGCTGATGGCTGATCTTTTTGTTCCCCACAGGGTCCCCTTGGCTCTAGCACCCGCAGGCGTGTGGGTCTGAAGGCCCCTGGCATCATCCCCCGCATCTCTGTGAGGGAGCCAATGCAGACTGGCATCAAAGCCGTGGACAGTTTGGTCCCCATCGGTCGTGGACAGCGTGAGCTCATCATTGGAGACAGACAGACTGGGTAAGAGGGTCCTGCTCAAAGTGAATACTTGAACACATGGTAGCATTTGATGTTATTCCCAGTGCTATTGAAATGCTTTTGCAGCTTTGGAAGTGCTAATGTTGATAAGGGCTGGGGCCAAATATGCAATATATCATGACTATAGCTTATAGCAATGTGTTCTTTCAAGGGTTAATCCTTCTGATTTCTGGATGTTCAGCCTTTTGTACGTTCATAGCCGTTTTTACTGGCTTGTTTTAATATGGACACATTGTGCATATTTGAAAGTAAAAATCATACTTATTGAGGTGTGTTGCATGATGTTTCATCACGACTGCCGCCTGTCTGATACTTACTCATAGTGCAGTAATCTCACTGATTGCTTTAAACTGTGCGTGTAATTATTTAAAGGTTTTAATATACGTTTGAAGGTGGTGTAGGGATTTGAATGAGTTAAACCTGGAGAATACTGAGCCCCAAAGCACAAGATTAAGATTCACTTATGGCTCTGTCGGTGTATCCACGGTGCTCAGTCTTTAAATTTGTGCTGCAGCAAAACCGCAATCGCCATCGACACAATCATCAACCAGAAGCGCTTCAACGACGGCACTGATGAGAAGAAGAAGCTGTATTGCATCTACGTGGCTATTGGCCAGAAGAGGTCCACTGTGGCTCAGCTGGTGAAGAGGCTGACTGATGCCGACGCCATGAAGTACACCATCGTGGTGTCTGCCACTGCCTCTGATGCTGCTCCGCTGCAGTACCTGGCTCCCTACTCTGGCTGCTCCATGGGAGAGTACTTCAGAGACAACGGCAAGCACGCCCTGATCATCTATGACGATCTGTCCAAGCAGGTGAGTTTTATTTAATTTGATAATTATCACAGAGAAACCAGTTGCTGTTAAGAATTTTAACAAATCGAGATTGCAGATACCCAACAGCCTTGTGTTATGTTTCGGCAGGCCGTCGCCTACCGCCAGATGTCCCTGCTGCTCCGTCGTCCCCCCGGTCGTGAGGCTTATCCAGGAGACGTCTTCTACTTGCATTCCCGTCTGCTAGAGAGAGCTGCCAAGATGAACGACAACTTTGGCGGCGGCTCCCTCACAGCTCTTCCCGTCATCGAGACACAGGCTGGTGACGTGTCAGCCTACATTCCCACTAATGTCATCTCCATCACAGACGGACAGGTGAGCATGTGACTCCTTGACTTTTTGCATCACAGTTGAAATCCTGAACCAGCCTCTAAATGCACTCTTCTCACTCAGATCTTCTTGGAGACTGAGCTGTTCTACAAAGGTATTCGTCCAGCCATCAACGTCGGTCTGTCTGTGTCACGTGTCGGATCTGCTGCCCAGACTAGGGCCATGAAGCAGGTTAGCCTTCCTTGTAAATACCCATTTCTCAGCTTTTATTGCAACTAATGTCTTTGATTCTGACCGATTGATCTTTGTTCATCACCAGGTGGCCGGTACCATGAAGCTGGAGCTGGCCCAGTACCGTGAGGTGGCTGCCTTCGCTCAGTTTGGTTCAGATCTGGATGCTGCCACCCAGCAGCTGCTGAACCGTGGTGTCCGTCTGACTGAGCTCCTTAAACAGGGACAGTACTGTGAGTATTTACATTCAGTATCAAATTCCTCGTATTAGCTCTCTCTCTTTCAGAAAATGCATCCATTCTGCAGTTGTGTTTATGTATGGTGACTGTGTGCTTTTATATTTCAGCTCCAATGGCCATTGAAGAACAGGTAACAGTCATTTATGCTGGTGTGAGGGGACACCTGGACAAAATGGAGCCTAGCAAGATCACCAAGTTTGAGAAGGCCTTCCTGCAGCACATACTGAGCCAGCACCAAGACCTGCTAGCAGCTATTAGGTAAGTGTAACAGCTTCTCGACATTTAGACTTTTGCACAGAAATGAATGTTTGGAACATAAGTTGTAACCAATCTGTTCTTGATTGCAGGGCTGATGGCAAAATCTCTGAGGCATCAGATGCTAAACTCAAGCAAATTGTGTTGACTTTCCTCTCCAGCTTTGAGTAAAGTGATGCTTTCTGATCTGGTTGTTTTCGTGTTCACATAGTGCAGCGTGAGTTATACTTTCTATGAACTTAAAAAAAAAAAGTGGCACTTGAACTTTAATGTACAGATAACTCTTAACAGAGAATAAAATATTCCAACGAGTTGACTTGATTGCTTGTTTTTGTTATTGGGGCACTGTTGTTGGGTCACTTTCTGTTTTAATATCTTGATGGAACACACTTTGAAGTTTCCTACTATAACACTGAAACCAGTGCTGATATGGTGCACAGCCATACCTGTGAACTATTCTTTCAAAATCCTGCATCTTAGTTATTGAGCAAAACAATGGGGAGCAGATGATGGTGTGCTCCAACAACAAATCCAAAGAATTGTCTCAGCATTATTTTTTTTATAACACAAGGGCCAAATCAATTCGGTGACCACTTACTTGACCAACAAAGGGCAATCTATTCCACCAGTTCTCAACCTAGGGGCCCAACTGCCACTAGGGGTCGCCAAAGCTTCACAGGGAGTTGCAAGGCCTCCTTGATTTAAAATGGTATAAGAAAACTTTTAGAAGAATAAACAGTAGGCCTATATCTCAGGATTTCATTTATTTCTGTGAACAACATTAAATGAAATTCCAAATAGGTTTAGATTATAATTCAAGGTATAAATTTAAAAGTAATCTCACGGGATAAGGGCACAGTGAAGACCTGAAGATGCTATAACATGTTATATTTAGAGCCTTAATTCTCTGCTGAACAGCCTTGTCCTGCATTAGAAAAGTACGCAGTTAAAACAACCAAAAAGCTAGAACCATAGCCAAGTGACAGGGAAAGGAAATACTGAATTTGTCCGAAGAGAGGCCTATGAAGTATGTCTGATAATTAAAAATTCAAAAATAAATGCATGAGTATTGTATGAAAATTAAAAAAAAAAGTTAGTCTTACACAACTTGCGTCACTAGTTTGTTTAATTGTACAGTTTATTTGTTGCTCTCTACTGTTATTGTTATGCATTAAATATAATATGAAGTATTCTGAGAGTATGTCACTTAGTTTGGGGCCATATGTTTATTCAATGATATAAAAGTGATCACATAAGTAAAAAGGTTGGGAGCCAGTGGTTTATTCTATATCCAGCTGGAGCCACAGTGCTTTCTTCACTTCTAGTTTATTTATGACAAGCACTGAATCAGTGTATCTCTCTTAATTCACCGCTATGTAGTCTAAGCCTGCAGCTAAGGCTCAGTATCATCAGTAATCTCCTGCATCTCTATTTGCGCTGGGGGAAAATTGTAACATGAAACCCACAAACACTAAAACTATCATGCCCTCTGCTGGTGAAGAAGCACATGGTAGATGTCCAAATTGAAAAATCCTATTAAGATTTATTTGTAATTTAAAAATATGTTTGATAAGGTTGGACAGGCCAGTACAAACAAAATTAATCTTGCTCAAACCCCATAAATGTTATTCCCCCCCCCCCCCCCCCCCCATACTGATTACTACTACTTTTAATATGTCTACAAATTTCAATTTTCTTGTGTGACAATAATTCATTTTAATGGAAAGATAACCAAGAGGCACTTAACTAAATTATAAATTAGACTTTATTATTCACAGTGAATCAAAACATTTAAATCAAGCAGCAGTGAATGTTAATCAATGTGAATGTTTATGAAATCCAGAACTGGCTGAACAGCCTCCGTTGACATGAAACAGTGACTATAATTTAGATGAACATAAGTGAAGAAGTGCATATTATATATTTCATGATGGCATAAGTGAAGGTGCACAGTAAATATTTCACAATTTGAACAAGTTCAGTGGCAGAGTGCACTTGTATAAAAAAAATTGAGTGAATTTAAACTAGTGATCATTAGTGAGACAAACTAAATAAATGACAACTCTGTGTCTTTCCAAAAAGTAAAACATACACATATAATTTAAATTAAATAAATAAGTAATAAAAATAAATAAACATTAAAACCACTGACAGCTGGAACATGTCACACCCAGTACTGTTTGGTGTGCACTGCAGGTCTGTGGTGTTTATGTTTGGGCACATTATTCTGCTTGACATAGCAGGGGTCATAATAATCCCACTCCAGGGCTGAAGTCAGAACACCGTTGGACAGACCGTCACTGTCCGACAGAATCCGCAGGGAGACACCTGAAAAGAAAAATAAATGACATTTCCATTCATTTAAACCAACAAAAGATGACCCATTAAGAGAAGTTTTTTCCTCATACTGTTCCCCTAGTCTACTTGTCTTGATGCAGTGGTAGTATTAGTTATTGATGACAGTCATATTGATTACAGTGCAGCTGAAGGAGACCAAAGCGTACCTGCACTTGCACCAAAATCGCTGTCAAGTCCAGGACCCACTGCAGATGTGTTCAGGCAGGACGCCTCTAAGGGTGGATTGATGCACTCACACTCTGTGTGTACTTTGTCAAACACGTGCACCGCAGCACCTGGGTTCACGTCTGTCAGCATATCATAAGTGCTGCTGCGACGAAGATGGCCCACATGTTCTGTCTCCTGCTGAGAACAGAGGAAAGAAATACAGACTTCACTCTTTGAATAGGAGTTTCTGCTTCATACTGGATGTTGGATCTTAGATCAGGGTTCCCACACATTTTCATGGACAAAATTTCCAAACTTTTCCATGACTTTTCAAGGATCCATAATGTAGCATTTTCTGTTTCTTGCGTCACTTGCCCAGCATTTTAGAAACATACCAGATTCAAACTCTATTCAAACATAATTTCAGCTAGCTGGCATACAGGAAGGGAGAGATGAACCCAGGGAGAAAATGACAAAATGTATGCAATGGTAAACAAAGCATCACAGATTGACACATACAGTATTAGAGCTATGTTATGTCCAAAGCTACAGAAAATTAATTTCCCCTTATGTTACATTACATTGAAGGTAATCCATAGAAGATTATTGTAACGATTTCATTAAACAACAAAATTCCATGCCTTTTCCAAAACTTTCAATAAATTAGACCCATTCAATGACTTTCCCAGGCCTGGAAAATGTGATGACTATGGGAACCCAGCTGGATGGACATGCATTTGTGTTATTTTTAAAGTGATCATCTTACAATTTTGTACAGATTTCTTGCTCACTACTCTTTGTGCTGATTATTGTAACACGATGTTGCTTTAACCTGTCCTGTTTGTCTGGAATAAACCAAATAAGATGGGTGGGGGAGTTAGTATAAGCAGTGACAGCCAACAGCAGACCTCCAGAGGCCCTCAAAAATCCCAGACGTTACTGTGTGGCAATTGTGGTAGTTTTATGGACTCTGACTTTGTTTGGTAATATAGGAACATGCGGCACTAAAGCAAATATTACCTGACACAATAGGGCCCTAAAAGTGGGTTCTGCTTTATTAGCTGACTTTAAGGCCCGATGACAAAATCTACTTGTAACACCTTAACTTTTTTACCTCAAATTTACCTCAAATTACCACACAGGAAACCTGGGGCCAGATATTATTCCAGGAATACTGTAGACAAAATACAGAGAAGGAGAGTAAGGGCTCAGTTATGCTCAATATTAGATATGTTTTCTGAGACGAATGAAGCATTCTGTTCGTACTCTGGATTTCTTCATATTCCGTCAATATTTGCATGTTGTTTTCTGAAGGTTTATGGATACAGATGAAATACAGCAGTACCGCCAGAGATCCCGGGCGCAGTGTAGGTTATTTCAAGCAAGATACGACCGTAGCAGACAACGAAAACATTTAAAATTCGGTGAAACAGAACAAATCTGTAATGTAGTGAAAAGAATTCTTCGTCCACATGCCATGATGTATAATGGCCTCACAGACCACCATCGTCTACAACAATGCCTCCACTGAAAGGTACAATATTAGACCAGGTCTATCGTCAACAGGAACTTTTGACTCTCACTTCTAGTGCCATCTATAAGCTGTATTTATGACATCATAAAGGATGCCTGGAAGTGTGAGTGAAGTGATGTTTACAACGTTTGAAAAAGAGGTACATAGTTTAGTAAGCAAAGGGAGGATAAATGAGCGATAACAGGGTGTTTAAGAGGGGCCCAGTGGCTCATTTTTGCCCTGGGGCCCCAAGGCAAGTTAATCCGGCCATGCTGTTTGAGTAGAATCACTAGAATTTGGCATCACTGGCCTAAGGCATTGTTAAAATGTGAATATCGGTGTTTGCCTTTAGGATAAGGTGTATGTTTAGGCCATGTTTCCTGCAGATGTTGTTGAATTAATATCCACTAATTAGTCAGTCTGCTACTTTATAATAACTTCCCAATGTCTCAGGACTCACTGGGCCCCTGCCTTATTTAGAGTTATGTACACCCAGAGTGGACCACTCACCGTTGGAGAGTTTGGCGGAACAAGGTTCACCCTGATTTCAGCCTCTGAGTCACTGGACTGCGGTAAAACTGGTGCGCTTTTACACCATCCCGTTTTACTGATGCTGCATGTCCGTGACCCGGAGGGCAGGTCGAGTCTCGAGGTGAACCCAGCCGCAGAGGGGGTGGCCCGGATGGTGCTCGGCGCCCTCAGGGACCCTAAGCCGGTGGCGCCATCTGGCCTCAGGAGCCGGTTCCTGTGATCCACCCCGGCCCTCTCCCTGGATGAAGCCCTGGAGGAGGTGACAGGATGGGGCAGGACGGGCTCCGATACAGACATGTAAGGTCTCCTCCCGTCCTGCAGCGAGGGGAAAACCACATCGGATACTCTTCTGACTCTCTGCAGGGTGGACTGCAAAAGCATCTCCTCTGCGTCCTCTCGCTCCTGCCTGTTGCTCTTCTTCTTTGACAGGATCAGTAACTTGTAAACCAGGAAGAAACAGTTCAGCAGGAGCAGAATGACCACGCAGGGTATGAGCAAAAGGACCACTAAGGTCAGATTTGTCACAGGGTAACCTTCTGTCAGGTTTGAAGGTGTGGTCTGACTTGTTTGCGACATTTCATTCCAGAGGACATGAAGGGTGAATTTTAGAGAATCGCTGATCTCAACTGAGATTGCACGTCGTCTCTGAACGCACAGGTGGTTTGGTGTGTCAATCAATGTGGACTGTTTGAAAGTATTTTTGATCCAGCAGCAACATGCCAGCCTTCTTCTGAAATGCATGCAGTCTCCAAGTGGGAACGAAGTGTTTCATCTCTCTTGTCTTCATCATTATAGACTAACGCTGTCAGTGTTAACAAAGCAAAGGCTTGATCTGAGACAACTATGCAACCCACTCTCAGTTGGCAGCCACATGAATTACAGATCAACAGGTGTGCCCTATTATGTGCAGGATGCTTGGCGCTGTCATGGCAAAGATTGGCCGCTAGATGGCAGCACGAGGTGGACTCCTGCTTCACTGCATCTGAAAGTGCTGCAGCGATCATATTCATGCTCTGAACTGTGATTTTATGGACTTCAGTGTTGCTGAGGACTCTTGTAGTCCACTTATACAGGCACACTGGACATTTGTCACAAAGAAGAGCAGAGAACAGAAGTCAAATTGTGTTTTTTTTTTTTTTTATTTATTTTTCATGCTTCCAAACATTTCTATATCAGGTAATAATCATACACCAACTGCTGGCTCCTCACAGAATATATACAATCATTTTCAAATAATTCAATAGAACATTTGACAGATGAGTCTCTCTTAGAGACAATATGTTTGCATTTTGTACACAAAGTAGATCCTTGTACACAAGTATATATGCTATTGTAATAAATCAATGCAAAAGATCGGTCATATGAGCACCATATAACTATAATAAAGTTTTTTCTTCTTCTACCATTCAGGTTTAAGGAAGTCTATACAGACTTGAATAGCACACTGATATCCTGCTAAAGGCTTGCAAGTATAACAGTACAGATAACTCTTTTATTCAAGATAAAGGCTATTGAGTCAATGGACGCCCTCAGATACCAAAGACCCCATTCATCACTTCTACACTCACTGCTCAGATGGCATCGTAGGTGTTGTGCGTCGTGCCTGCAGAAAGTCACCTCCTCGCTGAACAACAACTCACTTAAGCGCTGCTTGCCGTTCCCAAACACAATAAGAGGTTGTGATTGGTTGTGATAATTAGCACCTCAGGCAAGGCTGTGTTTGTGAATTGATAACAACATACACACATGGTGAAGCTGTGTCAAATCAGGTCAGTGAATGAAAGCAGACTAGCACTGAGCCAGGCTGTGCTTGATGATCTCGCGGGACTGCGGTGGGATCCTGTCAGGGAAGAGCACCTGGAACTCCACCACCAAGTCGCCTCGCTGAGATGGGCTCTTGGGCAGGGGCAGGCCTTCGCCCCTCAGCCGCCGGACAGCGCCTGGCTTGATAACATCGCTGCATGGTAGAGGCATCATCCGGTTGTCAAGTGTTGGGACATTAACTGTGCAGCCACAGAGAGCCTGGTGAGACAAAAGGAAGAGAAAAGTTAGTTTTGTTGACTTGTTATATTTAGAGCATGTTTCATAATGCTTCCTGAGTGGCCTTGTTGTGACTGGTGTGAAGCACATTTGGATCATAAGAAAAAAATCAATTAAATGCCTGATATTTAAATGTGTCAAGTTGCATAACAGATAAATATAGAGTGTCTGTCTTTCAAAAAGCATAAAGATTTTCTGTGTTATGCAACAAGCCGGTGTTACAGATGTTATAATCGCTGCCCTATTTGCAGGCACTGTGTGGGAGTTAAATGCTTCAGTGACTGAAGGGAGCCATAGGAAGATGGAGGGGGCTCTTTGAAATGCCACTCTCTGTGACTGCTACCCTGCTAATCTGTGCGTGGGTTGGTAGAAGTGAGAGCCAGAGACGGAGCCTGCCAAAAAAGCGGCCTCTCTGCCTGCCATGTAGAGGCAGAGGAGTCTGCGGCACACATCGTAGCTGAGAGAAGCAGAGTGAAGTGTGATTCGTGGGGGCAGTCAGCACTGTGGCTAAATTTAGCTCCTGCTCTCTCTCGCTCTGCAGGGGCCGATGAGGTAACGAAGGCGTTGGCAGACTGCTGCTGCTGTTCTGTTAGCGGGGGTCTGTCAGCCCATTGTAAGCTGGGGGCTCAGATGCCCGCAGCAGAACAACGTGTTCTGTCCTGACACTAAAATCAAAAATATCACCTTCTCTGGATTTGGCAGAGATCGAACATTCTGTCTTATTGATGCCCTTCTGTAATCAATTGTTTTTGGTATTTCAGAAGATGCATCATTCTACGGTTACATAAAGGATAAGAAGTGGTGGATGGATGAACGCCTTTCTCTGAGTAGGTGTGAGGTGTTGGCAATTACATAGTATATCTACTTATAAACCTGTGACGTGTTTCATAATAAATTTAGGTGTGATGGCCTCAGTAGGAGTCAAACACCAGACCTTTGAGCCTGACATCAGTGCACTGAACTCACCTCCTTGAGGGTGATCTGGGCCGTGAAGACGATGTTGGAGCCTTCTCTCTTGTACTGCGAGTGCTCCTGGTCCCTGAGAATGAAGGTGATGTCTGCGGGGGTGTTGTTGGGCGTCTCGTCTCCCTCCCTGGGGAAGGTGATCTTGGTCCCCGCTTTCCAGCCCTTCTTCACCACCACATTTAGCACTTTCTCCTCGGTTCGCACGCTGCGGCCGTCAGGGTTGAGGCGGCTGCGGGTGATCTTCACGTGCTTCGTGCAGCCTTGCATCACCTCCTCTAGGGTCACCAGCAGATCGTGCACCACCTCGTCGCCCTGCAGCCGCCGCTGGCCCCTTCGCAGCCCACCCTCGCCGCCGGAGAACCCGCCCACGTGGCTGAAGGGGAACCTTCTAAAGGGGTTGAAGAGGTCATCTTCGGCGTCGTTGTCGTTGCTGAAGAAGATGTCGAAGTGGTCGGAGCCGTGGAAGAAGGAGGAGAAGGTGGCGTGGGGGTCAGTGTGGAAGTTATTGCGAAACACGCTGCCTTGGCCGGCCATTGACATTCCATTTTTAAGACCTAAAAACACAGACAGAAACAGAAAAAGTTAATTTAAATTCATTAAAACCCGCAGCTTTACACAGTGATTCATTCTTATTCTAATATTGGTGCTTGTTTCATGCAAAGTCTGCCTCTCTCTCCAGAAGGTTTCCCAAACATCTGCTATTTAGGAGTTTTCAGGAAAACTCTAAGGTTGCTGAATAATTCATCAGCCCTGCAGCTGTCTATGCTGCACATATTTAGCAGCTTTAATAAGTGTGGAAGTGTTTCAGTCATGATCCTCCCACTGCACATCAGTATTTAGCCTTAATGAAGACATGAATAGTCAATGCACCCACCTGTGCGACAGTAATTAACCAGATGTCAGTCACAGTTTGCGCCATTTAACTCCTGTCATTAAAATCTCACCTTCTTCTCCAAACTGGTCGTAGATGCTTCTCTTTTTGGGGTCGGTCAGGATCTCGTAGGCCTCTGCGATCTCTTTGAACTTGTCCTCTGCGTCCGCATCGCTGTTCTTGTCTGGGTGGAACTTGAGAGCCATCTTCCTGTAGGCCTTCTTGATCTCGTCTTCGTTGGAATCAGGGGAGACACCCAGGACTTTGTAGAAGTCCTTGCCTGTGGGTTTGATGGCCAGGCAGGGCGTGTCCTGCTCGGACTTGGTGCCTTCCTGTGGACACAAGGACAGTCAGACATTAGATCATTTACTTATCATATCTCCACTCCAAAAAAAAAAAAACCTCTTCAAAGAATGCACTTTTTATGAACTCGAATGGTGCATGCTGCAAGAAGGCTGATGATGAATAAGTCATGAGGGTGTAAATTTAAATATTTATCCACCACACTACACTACAAAGCAGGAAGGTTCATGTATTGGACATGCTCCACACTAGCTGCTGCACATATCTATTAATATGCAAGAAAATTACCCCTCCAGCAAAGACACTCTCTGGGAAAACACCCTTATCTCTGTGTTGCTGTGCAGCTGCATATCCATAGATTTTACAGGCTGGTGCACAATTCAACGTGAGAGAGAGTGAGAGAGAGAGAGAGTGAGAGGAGGGGAGTCGTGAGGGGCAAAAGATTTCCCCCAACGACCGAGATGCTCTGCAGCGATTGGCTGAGCGTGAATCGGCGACTATTGCATTTTGAATGGATCCACAGCAACAGACATAAAGTCAGTGATACTGAGGGATGTCCACTACATGAAAGATTTTTTAAAACCAAATATTTTCTAATATAATGCAGGTCTACACTGTATGAAATTTAATAATTCTAGCAGTGTATTTAACATACTATCATTTGAATATCTGATGACTTACTTAGTGAAAAGACAAACATTTTAAAAAAAATACATTAATAAAAAAGGTACTCACCGCTGATGATGATGAGCCTGAGCTGTCACCTCTGTGCATAACCCGCACTTTGCACTTGACATTGACATTTTTGTGCTTCACACCGAACTGAGTCCAGATGAGAACCATGATGGCTGGTAAAAAGTAGTTTGCTTTAGGGCTACAAGTGTCGCTGTCCAGGTGCTGAAACCGCGCCGGTTTGTCGAGCTACTGCTTCGTCCTGTCTGAGCTCTCCTCGGCTCTCTGTTAAATACCACCGCGGCAGCTCCGTTACTATCCACTCACCCACCCACGCAGCGGTGAGCGAGCTTTCCCCGGATCCGCCCATTTCCTCACGCGCGGCAGGGGATGCCGGTGTCCTCAGATTGCACGGTGCAACGCCATTGGTGCTCGGGCGATGATCACGCGGATGTTGCAGCCTCCTTCTCCATCTCTAGACTTGCTTCCGGAGTTCTTGAAAGCAGAGCCGAGCAGACAGTCACGACTCAGTACAGAGAGTGCTTTTTTTTCTCTCTCTGTCTCTTCACAGACTGAACAGAACAACCAGACATGCAGTTAAAACATCCTGCTGTCTGCCCAGACTCAGTCCAGACAGTCACCTGCTCACTGATGGAGCCCCTGTCCTCAGATGACTTTTTATGTCCATTTTGTCTGAGCCCACGCGTCTGAAATATTAATGCTATATAATTTTGCTGTGGGTGACAGGATGCAGATGATTGAACAAATGTCTCTCATTTTAGTGGGGTATTTCAGGACAGCTATTTTAAGTAACCAATAGATCTGCAGTGACACAAACACTCTCATGCGAAGGACCAGGTTTAGTCATGAGGTTGACACAATGAAACGAACGCCTATACAGCTTAATGCAAATAAATTAAAAATAGCACCAGCAGTGCTGGAGGGAGTGGGCTATTCAGATCTTTTATTTAAAAGATTATAAGGTGAAGTCCTGCATCCAAAAAGCACTGTAGCCTAATATAATCCACAAAAAGTACTTGATCAATCAAAAGTAGGCAGGGAAATGGCCCTGTAACTGTAATCATCACATATGACATTATCAGATTGTTATTAAGGATGCATTGGTCCCCTTGGGTATGTGCCCCACAACTGTAGCCTACTCATCCACCTGTGCCATGTTGCACCCCTCCCTCCACTGGTGTAGTAGAGGACATAGGCAGGTATACAGGGTATAGCCACCTTTTTTTTTTTGGCTGTTACCAGTATACCCACCTATCAGCCAAAAAGCCATTGGAAAATATAGAAGAGTATAGACCTGCCTACTTCCTCCTCTGTAACCTCCCCATCTACCCAGTAGAACACTCACCTCATCAACTACCACTACGCCACTGCCTCCATCTGACAACATTTCCTAATAAAAAGAAAAGAAAGTGCATGTTAGAGTAGTTTGAGGGATACTTTAGTTAAGGATTTAGCAGCCTAATTCGGGAGTTAGGCAGTCAAGCATCAAATCTCGCGCGTAACCGCGAGATTCAGGATGACCCACAGGATCAAAGGTCAAGGGTGAACCGTGCAGCGCAAAGGAACTAGCGTTAGCCAGCAGTAATGTATAGTTGGCGACCATGGATATAAGATAGTGGCTTTAAGTGAAAGAACATTAAACCGACAAAAAATTAAGATGGCCGACGCCCGGCTTGGAACTGAACTGGAGGAAGACCCGTTGTGTTAGGAGGAGGGAGCGAACTCACGAGAGGAGGCCGAGTTGTAACGTTAGCCCTGCGGCTGGAGCATCGCCTTGCATCGCTGTCCGGGGGATAGGTTGATACTGTCAGTGGACCACGACTTCAACCCCCAAAATGATCTACGAAGTGAGAGAAAATTCACCGTCAATCTTGAGGGACGTCTTCACTGAGCGGCGTTTATCCATGCGCCGTCCAGTTGGAGCAGCTGGCATTAGAAAGGGACCTCATACCCGAATGAAGGCGGGACAGGGTCCTGAGGAAAGACGCATCACCTGCAGCTCTTCTGATTGGTGAGTCCAGGGCTGTAGCTGCTACAGTTCACACACTTTTGTACTGGCGGTAAAGTCTGTCGCGCTAAAACACTAGATTTGGCTGCCATATGATCACCATGAGAAAATGGGGCCCTGGGCAAAATTATGCAAAGGGCCCCACCACCTCGCTTGCATAGAAGAAAGAAATGCAGACTTACGGCCGGGCTCCACTGGGCACGTCAGCGGCGCGACACGTCTGCAGCGCGAATCTCGTAGCAGCTCGCCCCCCTGTTAATCAGTAGGGACTTTAAGTAGCGGCGGATTTTGCCACGGCTACGGCTCCCGGAAATAGATCTGCGCTCTGCTGATCGAGACTTAAGCCGTAGTGCCGGTTGCCTGCCGTAGCCCGCTGACTCACTACGAGAAAACAAAGCATCTCAAGTAGTCGCTACAATGCGTGGTTAAATGGTTTTCATTATATTTCTGAAATGAAATGTGTTCTACAATTGATAGTGACACACTATATATTATATGTGTCAGCGATCCTTTCCCACAGACGCAGGATACTATGTATATTTCACTGTATAAAAACCATAGTGAATTATTTTCTGCTATAGGCTATATTCTCCCCTCATCCTTGCATTGCATATGGTAGCCTATATAATTTCTCAGTATACTCTATAAATACTATGTACATTAGTCTTTATTCCATTCCTTCATGCCAGCCTCTTTAGGAGCATACATAAGCCCTCCATCCCTCCCACGACACTTCTCTGATCACAGATGAACTTGTCTGGAATCCCGAGCACATCTGCCAACACTGGAAGGTCACACTTTCTCACTCTGAACTCCGCCAGACATTCATCCTCCTCCATTTCATCCAGGTGAAAACGCGCATATAGTGTTGATATGGTAAATCTAAGTTCTTAGATTTGTTCACGTCATATTATAACAAAAACTCTTCCTCTGATATTAACTTGTCATCTAATGCATAGAGCAACTCCTCTCTGGCCCTTTTGAAAGACATTTTGACCGAACTGAGATAGCTCACTTGAGCTGTGTTTTTACCCTCACCCCTGTCACGTGGTGTGTGATCAGCTGTTCCGACCTGACAGCTACTGCAGCAACCTGCTTAATGACTACTGTGGATTTGACGGCTACGGTACCAGCGCCAGGAGAGATTTATTTCCGGGAGCCGTAGCCGTGGCAAAATCTGCCATTGCTTAAAGTCCCTAATTACAGCCGGCAACGGGAGCGGTGCGACAACTCTCTATTTTACGCAGCTCTAATATTTTTTCGCGCTAGCTCCCCTACTCGACCCTCCAGCAGATAAAAACTACATGAAATAGTGTGCTAAACGAGCACAATGTGTTTTTAAATGAATAAACCATTATCAGAGGTGATATGTGATGATTTTTTTTCATGCATTTACCCATGTTTATCCGTGACATTGTGTAAATGTCCGTGGTGGACATTTGAAAGCGAGTAGATCACAAATAGTACAGTAAACTTGTAGATAACTCAAATATATGTAACAACTTAGGTGGAAAATGCTTTAGCATTTCATGCAGCCTACATGCAGCCTCTCGGCTCGGCAAACGGTAAACAACCCCGCTGGCTTCTCTACGTGTCGCTTCCGTACGCAGTCAGTGGAGCCCAAATGAATACGCCGCGACGCTACGCTGACATGACACTTACGTTTGCAGCCGGTGAAGCCCAGCCGTTAGTGGTGGTTTTTCCACTTCTTATAGTCATTATGCATGTTTTTGTGGTTGTTTTGTGCATTTAGTGTCTTTGTGGTTGTTTTGGGCCTTTTTTTGTAGTTATGCTGTGTCTCTTTGCAGTTCCTTTGCATCTTATGTGGTCATTTTGAATCTCTTCATGATCGTTACGTGTCTCTTTGAGTTACATTTTTGTAGAAAAGGGCCATGGGAGGCCCTGACATTTTGGGCCCCTGGGCCTGTGCCCGATAGGCCAGTACATTAATCCACCTATGATGGCAGTTGTTTTAAGTAGGCTACCTCACATCTCAGTATTTTAGTCCAGTGGCCCCCAACCTAAGGATTGGGCCCCCTTCAAGATAAATCTGACAGTTGTTGAGATAAATGAAGTTGTTTGAAAGAATTAGTTTAGTGTAGTTTATTAGGATCCCTAATAGCTACATCATTGCAGCAGCTATCCTTGGTGTCTAGAATGACAAAACAAAAAACAAAGTCCTGCTTTACCATTTGAAAGGGAGGAATTTTCATTTTGGTGGAACTGCTATCAACTTATATCTGAATTGTGTCAAGGGACCCCAACTACTGTTTTTCTAAGAGGGTCACAAGCCAAAAATGTTGGGAAGGTTTAATCTTCAACAACACAGATTATTTTATAAGCTCAATATGTGATTTTTAGTGTTAAATCTTACTCTTGACAGTAACTAACAACTGTATCTGTCAGATAAATGTTGTGGCGTAAAATATACAATATTACCCTCTGAAATGTGTAGTAGAAGTACGAAGTAACATAACAAACTTCTGTACAGTTACTTTCCACCACTGAGTAGCACAGGAAAAGATGAGTTAAGATCTTTTTTTGAGGCCCCTGTTTTGTTGTAGTGTTGTATTGGATTGCATTGTATTCTAGGGGTGGGGGAGAAGAAAATGTGCTTGTTATTCAACAGAATTCAAAACAAAAGTGCAGCCAATTATAACCCTAAACAAATACCACTGATTGACACTCCGAATGTGTTAAGGTTTATTTTCTGAAGCTGGAAATTATTTGGACTCAAACTGTTCTGTTAATGGAGTTTTGCTGGAAAGTTCAATGCGCTTTACAGAGGCTGTATTTATTGAATGGTTTCTGTATCCATTATGTTGTGCAGGTGTGCATGTAAATGTGTCCACCCCCGCAGTTCCGCATAGCAATTATGTATAGTGTTACAGACAATAGATGCGAACCAATGCAAATGAGCCATTTAATATCCAACAGCTGTGGAAGAAAATGGCAGCTTACAGTTATGTAATTGAAATGTGTTAAAAACCTTGTGTTGTTTGGTGAGTGTTCACATATCTTGCTCCTGCGAAAGATTCAAGATATCACCTTAAAATCATGTTGACTGCCTGAAGGATGCTGATTGCCTTGCCAGAAACAGTAATTGATGTGGAAGAATTTGTACCGTCAATCTTCGTTTTGATAAAAAGTACAAATAAACTCAAAGAGACTGAGTTCCTGTTACTTGAAAATATAAGTTTTATGACAACATAAATCTGATATCAGAGAAGCCTTTGGCACAGCACATGTGCACGGACAGAGATAGAACTCAAAGCACAGAGCAATCATTTCAGCCTTGTACAGTTTCCATCCCACATCATTCAATCAAGGTGGACCTTTTATCTTTCAGACAGCTCAGGAGCCTCTCAACCAAGTGGCAACCTCAGGGGCTAAAAAAAAAAGAAGCCAACACGTTAAGTGCTGAAAACTGCAGTTCCACTAATGGCCACTTGAGACCTGCTCTAAGAGCGAGTCAGTTCTCATAGACCCCCATAATTTCAATATTCATGACAACTGTACTGGGATGGGTTTTTATATAACTCAAACAAATGCAATATCCTGAGGTAAGAAGCTAACATAAACAAACCAACATCGCCACCACAATGAGGCTGTAAAGCCGCGTTTGGTGTGATGAATTTCTGTAGTCTCATTTAGCCACTTGTTAGCAACCGCCTTTAACGACACGAAAAAGCTTCAGAATTCACGAGTAGTTTATTTACTGACATGTTTTCTGTTGTAGAACAGAACATGTAAGTCTCTTCAGCTTGTGTTAACCAGATACCTTATTTTTAGCCATCTAATCAAAAACTAATTTAAAAAAATCCATTGACTTTGAGACGAGGAGACAGGGAGTGCTAAAATGCTAACTCATTTCTGGGTTTTAGGACTTACACAGTTTTAAAACCATAGTCATGCTAACCAAGCTTTATAGCAGCTAGCATCAACATTATCTCCACCCTCTTGTCCAGATATGGTCACTTCTGGCTCCGAAAATCCAAGATGGCGATGGCCAAAATGCCAAACATGAGGCTTCAAAACAGGAGTCCACAACCAATAGGTGACATCGTCCATCCGACTATGTCCATTATTTTATACAATCTACGCTCTCAACACAAAACATGCCAAGTGCTAAGGGCACTGATGCGTCACAAGTTAACTACATATCCATACACAAATGAAAGATTTATGAGACACAGAATACACTATTTCTTTATGATCATTCTAGAGTCTGATGAGTCCATAATAAGGGATTGTACAAAAATGATTAAAACAAAACCCTTCTCTCAGTAACTTGGCGCTGTTAGAAATATGTGCATGGAACAATAATCTTTACACAGCCCAAGTCACACATCAGAAGTGGAATTATTCCCCAGATTCCTCAAAACACAACAAATGTGTTGTCTGTTGGCAGAACACTCAAGCTGCTTGCTATCGCTGAACCAACAGCTATCAAATGAACACTTAGTACTAGCTCACTCATTAGCAGAACAGGTTTGATTGTGCTAAACATGCGTTATATCATTGGATACATTAACTCTACATGATACATTTAAGTTCATCACGGTTCTGGTAGATGCAGAATAAAGCAAAGATGACTGTTGGGTATTGAAGAAATGACACAGTGTATATAGATAACGTTTAATTCCTGTTAATTATACAGATTGTTTTACAAGCAGTTGTGCAGTATAATTATAGTTATACCCGTTTTTCCACCAAAATCCGTGTGTATATGTGTGTTTTGGTTTTTTTTTAACAAAATCTCGCTAAAAATAGACAACAGACACCTTTCCCTTTGTCAGTAGACCATAGCCGTGCAGACAAGTATGGCTCTCTCGTTGTTTTCCTGGTGTGTCACGATTAGTAACAGCAGAAAGCTGCCTGGAGTCCAGTAAAAAGGGTGGTTACTTCTTTTTCATATCTGTCATACCATGTCATGCCAATCTCTCTTTCAAACTTGGTGCTGACCAATGTGCAATGATGTTCGAGCACTACTCAGATGGAGATGGGTAGAATTTGTGGCTGAGAGGTTACCAACAGAGGAGATATGCTTCATAGCATTGCTCTGAAATGGGGGCTAAAACTAGCATCTTGATCTGGAAGTCCAACACTTTCTCGTTCTCATCCCAACTCATCACAAATCACCGCTTGGTCAGGGGACTTTCATGTCTACATATGACATGATAGGTGTAATCATGTGTCTGCTGTTGATGTTCTGGGACACTGTGTGAATTTACACTTGTTACATGCGTTGTGTCTTCTCAAAATACTCTAAGGGGGTGTAGAGTTTGTTCTCATTAGATATATAAAATCTTTTTCAAAGTAAAGTTACAATGTTGGTAAAACACCTTGTATTTATGTTTATTTCCTTGTGCAACAAACACACATGGTAAGATTTAGAAAAAAATATGATTTAGCTCAACATTCGTACGGAAAGCGAACACCAGACTCCTGGGTGAAAGTCCAGTTTTGTTGGACCCATCCACTACCCTTCCTGCCAGCAATATAGGGACTTTCCAGCTCCTTTAGTTGTGTTGATATCTTGCGATTTTTCAAACTGACACTGTCCTGTGGTGTTAATAATTGATGCACCACTTGTGGCGGTATGATATCCAGCGGTATGATACGTACCATGCCTCATTATACCGTTGCGAAAGATGCCTTTTTGTGTTGGTGTCTGATGCTGAAATCACTGACAAAGCAGTAGTATCTGATGAGTTGGGAATAAGAACAGGCTGGGAAGCCACATTTCCATCCCTGCTGATCGGAGTCAATTGGTGCTAGAGCCGATAAATACCTGACTACTGCAGAGTCATTTGTCCCGCAAGCAAATGTCAATTGTAACCTTTCCCGCTACAGACAAAAGCTAGATGTCAGTGAGTCTTAATAGGTTTTTGTCCAGTGGGAAAAAGGGCTTTAGATAGTTGGCCTTTAAAATGCACCTTTCAGTAAAACCCACAAGAAAAAGATGAAATTAAAAAAATCTTCGCCTTATTAATTCTGTACAGTCCCTAACCAGGAAGATCCTTTAAAGACAAGAGAGGAAACTGGGGATGATGTTTAAGATGAATAGAATAAGATATTTAAAAATATCTCACAGTCCCACATAATGTTGTTGACTCACAAACCATCACCACATGAAGGCCACTCTTGATGAAATGCAGCAAGTCATCTGCTTGAATGCGCTTTTACAGTCATTGAAAAGGAGCCAGTATTTCTATTTAGAGATTATACTACAAGATTACGACACAGAGTCAACTCTTCAGCCAGCAGTGCAGCCATGGATATGGAAATCAGTGTCACGGGGAGCATACATACATGGCAGTGCTTCCTCCTCTGTAATGCTTCATACATCCAATGGGGGATGGAGTTTCCTGGGGATTCTCCTTTCGTCTTACAGGAAACGGCAGACAAATTTGGTCTGAACATGGTGTGCCAGGAGCGTCATGCACCAGATAGCAGCTCTTACATACTATTCACAGATTGAGCGAGATAGAGTGAATCACAACAGCCTCTTTCACAGCATTCATTCTTTCCTGCCCACGGGAACAGTCTGACTGTGTTCAGCCTGTTTTTCACACATTCACTCTGTCTCTCTCATAAACACATACAACGTCGCCTGTCAGTCTCCGAGAAATGAATGCTAATTAAAGTGCCAAGCTGCACCGACACTGTTATTGTTAGGCGGCGAGAAGGTGGACAGCTTACATGCAGCCCAGTGTTCTTGTGGTGTTGTTTGGTCTTCTCACATGCTCAGTAGTAACTTCATTGAACAGCCATTGTCTCAGCTTTTGTTCGTGCCCCCGGATTTTAACTAGAGGGTTAAATATGTGTCATTTTTTGTAATCAAATATGTATTGTTTTATAACTGAAAATAAAATGAAACTCTAGTCAGTAGACTGTTCCCTTTTTGTCTGCTTTTACCAATGCATACTATGCCCATATAAGCTTGCACTAACATTTTGTAGGGGAGTTGTGAATCAGTACATGCAGACTCACCTCCATGGTATTCATGCATGCCAACTCTTAAAGCTGTAGTTGGGAACTTTTAGAAAAATAACTGTCATATTTGCTGAAACGGTCATTGTGTCTACACAGAAGCAGGTTAGATGACGAAGAAAAAATCATGCTCCTCTCCCCCCCTCGTATTGTACCTTTCCACACCTTAACAAAAACAACTAATCAGAGCTGCGGACTGTCTAACGCAGCTGTCAATCATGTCAATCACTGCTCATGAACTGCAGCCAAACTGTCAAACTAGGCAGCGATTATCAAATATGAATCTTGTTTCTGTAATTGCACTGTCTATTTTTTTTTGCCTTAGATGTTTTTTCAGAAACATCTTTTAGTGTACTGTTAAAATGTAAAAAGAGAGAGAGCTGGTCTGGCTGCTGGGTCAGACACTTTCTCATTTTACAGCTAAACAGTACACTAAAACATGTCTCTGAAAACATGTGAGGTGAGAAATAGGCAATGTAGTAACAGAATCCAAATTCATATTTGCTTAACGCTGCCTAGTTTGACTCACAGTTCACGAGCAGTGATTGACAAGATTGACAGCTGCGTTAGAGGCTCTTTGGCTCGGATTGGTTGTTGATGATTCTAGCGATTGCCATTAGAAGCAATAGGAGGAGGAGGAGGAACATGATTTTTTTTTACTCCTCTTTTAGAATATATTGATAGTTTCTGTTTCTGTGTCTGGGATGTACTCCACCTCCCGCCCAATGTCAGCTGGGATAGGCTCCAGCCCCCCGCGACCCCTAACAGCATAAGCAGTTACGGAAATGACAGTTTAAACAAATCGGACAAAAAGTTATTTCATAATAGTTAACAATTGTAGCTTTAAGTAAAAGAAATGAGCAAATAAATAAAAGCAGAATTACCCCCCAGCAAGATCCAGAGTATTAGAGCTGTAGCCATGATTTTCAGAGGGCCAATTTCTCCCAAGCAGACACCCCACCCATTTTTTAATATATGGACTTATGAGTCCATATATTAAAAAACAATTACTGGATTGATAGCCATGAAAATTGTAGCAGATATTCATGGCCCCCCAGGGACAGTATTGTAGTATTGTATTGTAGACCAAATGAGTACTACAATACTGTCCCTGGGGGACAGTATTGTAGTACTCATTTGGTCTTGATTGATTGGTTTTAGTCTAGAGATCTGTCCCAAGACCACTTTTTGAAGGTCTCTGTCTCAGACTTGACTGCATTTTTACTCAGCCTTGTCTCGGTCGTAGACAAAGAGGACTCTGGATTTCATTTTTAAGACCAGTCAAGACCACAACTATGTGGATCTCACTAAATTGCCTGTGCAAAAACAAGCGTTGAATAAAGATGGATACGCTGATTTCAGATCCTTAGGGTTTGTTTCTATTTGTTTGCTCATATAAAACAAAGGACAATTCTAGCACATAGAATTCACCTGTAAAATGCCTTTTGATTATTTTATCAAGACATATCTCATGGTACACTTATTCACACATATATTCATCATATGGCAATAAAGGAGATGAATAAAGAGGCTTCATTTGTTTTCTGTGGGTGTTTCTATGCATGTGGAGCATTCAGCTCAATTTGAGGAGTGCCTTCATGTTCCATGTTTATCATAAGTGTGTCATGTTGTGTGGGACTCACACTGATCTGGTCTTGGTTTAGGTGGTCTTGACTACAGCACTGAGGGGGAATGCAAATGTCTGGACTTCACTGCACTTGCAGACTCTTGGACCCATAGAAGTCTACACATGCTGAGAGCTGTCCAAATCCACAACTCATCCAGTCCACAAGGGGCTTTCTGAGACTTCACCAAACTTCACTGATTGAATTACCCACAAATCAGTGTGATACAGACATGATGTTGTAGTTTCTCCAACTGTGGACCCAAAAAACCCAAAAAACCCAAAACGTATTATGAATGTGTAAAACAATTAGTGTTAAAATGCTAGTTGAATCATGTAAGTCACAAATAATGTTCGACTACATTATTATACAGAAATATTCAGAAGTATAGACTACATTTTTATCATTGCAGTTAACCCTATAAATCAGTGTCGTGTAATGCCAAATATATACAGGTTAGGAAAACTGTCTGAATGATTGTCTCAGGTAAAACAATCCTCAGCCTTGGGTTTCATGTGAGGAGTATGACAATCACATAAGGCCAATACTGCAGCCATCACTATGTTTATGATTGTAGTTGCCTTGAGGCCTGTCTATTAGCGGCTTTTATAGCCTCGCAGCCTCGCGAGGCTTCTTTTTTTAGGCTTCTTTGCCTTAGTTTGACAGGACAGCTTTAAGCGTGAAAGGGGGAGAGAGACAAAGGGTCACAGGTTGGAGCCGAGCCCACAGCCGCTGCGACAGTGACATTGCCCTTGTACTTGGGATGCCCACTTTACCCACTGAGCTACTGGGCACCCCACACTCTCGCAAAATTGATGTGATGATGGTGAACACGTCACAGTGCAAACGACTGAAGTCTGTGAGGGCTCATTCCACAATACTCTTAATGTTGTTCACATTTCATTTATTCAGTAAACTTCTCAGTTGTATTTTCTGTACGTTTCATTTCTCAACACGAAGGTCTAAATGCTGTTTCCACCCTTGCCAAGACTAAAGCTCTGGTGAAAAGATTCTCAGTCCTTCATCATTTATTTATTTTGTTTTTGTTGGCCTAAAACTAGTCAAATTTACTGAGTCTTAAACTACTCAAATCATCCAAACGAACACCCACTGCGAGGACTGGCCAAATGATGGATGTCCAATTTATTCCAACCTTGCCTAACAACAAGTTCTACAACTCTGTCGACAACAACAAATCTATGTTGATGGATGGTGAAAGAAATTGGTTGTTTGGTGTGCAACCTTCTCTTATAGGGCATGAGTTAACACCATGATGACACTCATCATTTATTATAGGTTTAATGGCAGAATAAGAACTCACTCTGGGTTGCGACAAACCCCAGATTTCCAGAAAAGCATACAGAGAACATAACATAGGTGTCCTCGATTGTATTACTGTATTATTATTTATTGTTACAACTACTTAAAATTGACTGACAACTGCTACATTTCACTGAAAACATTTTTCATTATTGAATGTGACAAATCAATTGAATTCAGTATTAAAAGTTTATAGTTTTTGGACAGAACGCAGTGATGTAACTGCTATTGATGACCATCTGCACAGATCCATGTGGCGGAAATGATGCACATCTGCAGAAAATGTTCTACATGTTCAATTAGACATCACTCAAACTAACATTACAGGCAGAATGGCGACCAGGCAAAATAATGAGGTGCAGATATATTTCGACAAAATAAACAAAATGAATGTGCAGTGTGAGCTATATAAAGTCAAATTCTTGATCATAGCTAGTTTCTACTGTCTGTGCAGAGCAGAGAGGTAGACTAACCCCAACACACATCCAAATTATTATTATGATTTAATGTGAGTTCCTGATTATGGAAATTACTCCAAATGCCAATCCCACCCACCACACCATTAGTATGTAGACATTTGGTCCACTTCCCCGGCTCTTGTGCCAATTATGCTGTCATTATTGTCATTCTGTTGGTACTAACCCAGTTTTAATTACGCTTATGAAATACTTGGCCTACTTTTCTTAAAAGATAGACACAGGAGTAGACAAACAGCCAGTACAGAGACACAGGCACTGGCATACTATATATGCAGGTGTATGTGTGAACATTCTCAGGTTCAGCCCCGTTTGTCTCTCCTTTGTTCTGTTGTGTGGGAGCAGTGGGTGCCGCCTGTAGGGGACTCTGCAAGGTGAATCACGCTGCTGTGAGCACACAGCACTGGCACAGAGAAAGTGACACAGGGCAACACTTGTTCTGTCCTTCAAAGGTCGCCGGATGAATCAACGTTATGTAAAAGGCCACTGAAAATCCACTTACTAAGGTCACTCTTATACAAAGGTTGATAAGAAGGAACATACAGGCAGCATTGAGGAAAGTTTCCTTCTGTAATACCCTCAGAATATTAAGTAGAAATGGTTTATTTGACAAGATGTTGGGGTCCAACAGGGCAGAGAGGAAAAAAATAAGCACATAAGACATTCAAGAAAAAAAAAAAACTGTAATAACAGCTCATGTTTTATCACCAGTCAAGAAAATGAGATGTTCTCATTTTCGACTTGTTCCCCTCTCCCTCGTCTCGCACCTTCTCCCCCGATGTACTGTCGCTCCCACACATGTCTGGGAGTGTGACTGTTATGTGTAGCACTGGCTAGACTAGAGCCATGTGCCTCGGTACAGCAGATACAGACACAGACAGAAATAAATACACAAAAAGATTTACTCATAAATGTAAATATAAATGCAGACCCAGACAGAGCTCGGTGTACCTTTTATTAGCTGACAACTCGGCAGCTGCTTTTTGAAGGGATCAAAATCTTGTTGCTGGAGGAAAAAGGAAGAAGGGTTGTCCTCAAAAGAACTTATGAGGAAACACAATAGCAGAGTGCATTTAAGGACAGCGGGGAGGAAGCAGATAAGCACAAAGGAGAGGAAAGAAACCAACATAGAGGTAAAGAGAAATGATAAGGGGACAGATTGGAGTACAGAAAGGAGTGATGGATAGTGGCTGGCAGAGAAAAGGGTGTTTTTGCTGGGGGAGCACTTTATGAAATCTCCCCTACAGCTCACTGTCTGCACTGATGAAATGCTCTGCTGCATTTTAAATCGACTCAAAGCATCCATTGAAACTGTGCTGCTGAGAAGGGAGGAGAGTCTGTCACTCTTTGCTTTGTAATGACTGTTAAAAAGAATAACACCACAAGGCTACATTTAGTTGATATAGATGTTATACATAATCACATTCGTGCAGTCAAATCTGCTCAATATTTTCCACAGTGTTAGTACATGCAACAACAGTGGGTCTGTCTTTCCTTGGAAAGTGCTGCCCTCTGCTGTGTAGAGCGCTGCATGAGAAAATATTTGCCATCTAGATGATATTACTCACCCCAATGCCAGCCATTTTATATAACACATATTGTTATGTAAGGAAGAAATGCCAAAACTGTACATTACCACCATTCCTTTTCCATTTCCTACAATTTAATTATCATAACTTGTAGAGCATCGCCTCTAATCACACAGATTCACTGCAGTCCTTGTCCACGACCAACTGGACATTTGGCTGTCCATTCCCTTTCAGCGTGGCCTCTTCTTGGCTGCAGCTCTGCTGACTGCGCCGAGCTTTCTCTGAGGCCTTTAATTGTCTCTGGTAGTGTCGGTTTTCCTCGGGGTAGGAGACCACAGACAGAGGCAGTCTGCAGATGGCTGGGATCTCAGAGGAAATGAGGAGGAAGATGAGAGTCGACAGGCAGAAAGGCCATGTGCAGGCTGGTAATGCGAGCTGAAAGGGGATGTCATAGGAGAGGGGAGCATGACACATGTTGTGAAAGACATTTGGGTGTCCAGATTATGGTTATAGAATGTGATTTGGGAGGAACTTACCACGGACATCAGTTTTGAGATCGCTGCCGTCATGTATGCGCAGAAAAGTGCTAGAAGAAAACACAGTAATGAAAATCATTTTCTGTGTGGCTACCTGAAGGAGGATAGTGATCATGCTCTTTGCTGATCTTACCACATATTACAGCCATTAGATGGGTTTGCCATGTTAGGACATAGAAGACTCCCCCAGTGGCAATGCAGGATAGGGCGCTGTTGTATCCCCACAGCCCAGAGTAAATGTCCTTGTGAGGCGCTGCAAGAGCAAATCCTGTACCACACAATAGAGACAAGCTCAGTATTCACCATGAAATTCAATATTAAACAGCAAACAATTGCACAAATGTCAGATCTGAAAACTGCGTCAACAACATACACAGGCTGTACAGCATTATTTGAGAAAACATGCCATGGTTCATTCACCATAATGCCATGGTGCCCTTTGAAAAAGCCAGAGCTCCCGCTGTAGCCTCTCAGCAGACATTATGCATATTTTTATGCAGATGGGAGAATCTCTTTACCAGACAGCATGCCAGCAGCAGAGCCCCACATGGCATGAAAACAGATAGTTGGTGAGGAAAGCAGCAGGGCCAGAAGGATGAGACCTCCTGTCCAAGGACTGTCGCAGCCATACACCTGGCCCACACCAACTGGCACTGACAGGAAGAGCTGCAAATGGAAAGCCTCCATTTACTTACTTTTATAAAAAACAATAATGTATGCAGTAAAGCCACTCTTATCATTAAGACGGTTGATTTTTAAAGAGCTACTGGACCAATAATATTACTGTTATACTTGAGATATATTGAGGCTGTCCATGGTGTTATTAGGACGGCGCAGATGGTGATTTGACTGAAAATCCACCTGAAATTGCACAAGAAAAGATTACATTATCATATGTAGCTAATCATTGTGTATGTGCGTCATTGTTTGTATAGCAGGGCTATACTGTACCTCTGGGAAGTAAGGGTGATTGGCTCCTGTAGCTGCAACATGTAGACACACCAAAATGTTAAAGGGCAGGGTGAATATAGGGAGGTCCCATTTGCTGGAAACTGAGGACAAAGCACTGGAGACCACCGGGCTGTGAACAGAGGAAATGGTTACCTGATTGGACGGAAAGGCAAACTAGAACATACTGACATTATGGTACCCTCGCCTATGTTATTTATGTTTTCCTTAAGGATGGAACTGTATGTACAAAGTTGAACGTTTGTACAGCCTAATTTAACTCTGTGAATTACTGTTTCAACCAGCCCACTCCCAATGCGTCAAATGGCGCCCAGCACCGACACAAAGAATCATGTTTTTAAGTTTATAATGCCAGTGGATGACATCAGTTTAAAACACTGCCAGTAACAACGTAATGTAAGAAGCTGAAAAGACCCTATAGGGCGGGTGGGAGGGACAGTGGATGGGTCCAATAACCATTAGGTAACGTTAACCATGTGATGCTAACATTTAGCCCTGTAACAAGCTTAGTCTCACAACTGTCCTTGGTATGGAGTTCATACTCCCACAACAGCAGCTATGACCCGTACAGTCTGTGGTAAAATTGGTGTATTTGGCAGTTCAGCATGCTGAGATGCCAATAAAGTACTCTGCTTGTATCAGCATTTATTTATTAAATGATATGAAGCGGGTTTTCTCCGGGTACTCCGGCTTCCTCCCACAGTCCAAAGACATGCAAGTTAATTGGTGATTCTAACTTGTCCATAGGTGTGAGTGTTAATGGTTGTCTGTCTCTATGTGTCAGCCCTGCGAAAGTCTGGCGACCTGTCCAGGGTGTACCCCACCTCTCGCCCAATGTACAGCTGGGATAGGCTCCAGCCCCCCCGCGACCCTCAAGAGGATAAGCAATTACAAAATGGATGGATGATATGCAGTGGAAACTAGCAAATTTGTTAGCAGATGATAACGAGGACCAAGAAAAAGAGAGACATTTTTTAATTATAGCTTTTTGTGGAACAATGGCTTCTACTTCTCTCCTGAGGTGTGTGTGTGAAGTCTGAACCAGCAGTGGTGGGATGGTGATTTGAACGGCCTCACTGAAACAGATTTCATCAAAAAATTTGTAAATTTCAAGGACTACTTTTAATTACATATGTCAGTTCCTCTCCACAAGACTCTCTTGGCAGGACACTCGGTGCAGAATTGTGATAAATGAACGTGGCCAAAATGTCTGGATTTTCAGGGTTCTTGTTTTAAAATACAAAAATCAGACAGTGTTTTCCACCTACTCACAGAGTTGGATGTTTGCTGGCTAGAAATGAGAGTCTGCTATTGAGTTGAAAAGTGTGTGCAATCAAACAAATCGAATCAAGTTTAGGAGAACACTTACCACAACATGGACATGAACACATTTGGCAATAACAGCCACCAGTACCAGCTTCCTTTGGTGGAGAAAACAGCCATCAATATGCCAACCAGGGTTCCATTGTAGCCATATAAACCCGCTGATACGGCTTTCCTGCGGAGAATGTGACAGATGTGTAAAACACATTAAAATGAGAAACACACTGTGAAAATAGCACAGTGTGAAAACTAAAGAAAGTGTAGCCCCGGGGAGTTTAAGTGGAAGAGACAGCGATAACGACTTAATGTCAGGATGAAAATGTTTGTTTTTTTTAACGATGAAGTGTAACAAACATATGGAGATGTAATCTGACCTGTTTTGTCCCAGCAAGAGCGCAGACACTGTGGACACAAAGGTACCCAGCAGGCCGTTCAGAGCCCACCAAGGGTCCTGCAGGAAGAGGCCGGCCGTGATGAGGAGCCCACTGACAGGGTTGTTGACGAACATGACCTGGGACACCCCTCGGGAAATCCAGTCCACTAGCTGGATTGCCAAAACCTGTCCTGTCAGAGATTGATAGTGATGTCATTTGTCATCACCTGAAGTACATTACAAAAGGCTTAAACTGAACCTATATTAAATTCTTAAGCACATTCACTCAAAGTGTAGCTGACATGACCGCTCATCACCTACTTTTAACCCAGTCTGCACAGAGATGCATGTCCCCGGTGAAAAGCCCGAAAGCTCTGACGAGGATGGAGCGAGCTAGAGATTCTTCATGTGAAGGCTGGTTGCTGTTGTCCATACTTGCTGTCAGTAGAGTTTATTGAAATTTTAGTACAACAATTTGTACAAAACAGGCTTTTAGTAAACTACAAAAAAGACACAAAATTGCCCCAAAGAGACACAAAACAAACACCAAGAGACACAAAAGCACCAAAAGATGCAAAACGACTACAAAGAGACGCGAAACCACCACAAAGTCTGTGTGTCTCACTCCTGTGTTGGAGAGGTGATGGGCCCTTCTGCATATCTGTGTCCAGGAGCCCATTCATTCATATTTTGCCCATGAATATACTATATACAGTACTGTATCTGGCCACTGTTGAGATTGAAATGTTGTCAGTCGGTCCTTCACTCTGGTCCAGACTGCAAGATCTCAACAGCTTTTGGATGTATTGCCAATAAATTTGAAACATATTGTGACCCCTGCCAAGCTTTGACATAACTACAACTCAACAAAGCCAGCAGTTGGTGCCATAACAGGCTGGTTTATTACGCTCAGGGTCACTGCTATTAATTCTATAAAGGAAGTTTAAAGTGGAGGCATCTTGCTGCAGGAGTGTGGTGCACCAATCAGAAGGCTGATGCACTGGAAGTATACTGGCAGTGGATAACCAAACACCACATACACAAGATAAACCCTTTTTTCCCCAACAAAAAAACACACCAACTACACATATTAATCTCATTCTAACCACAGGTTAACACAGCTTGATATTAAGGTCCAGTGTGGATTTAGGGGCATTTATTGGTAGAATTGGTATATAATATTCTTAGCTATGTTTTCAGTAGTTTATAATCACCTGAAAAAAGGAATCATTGTGTTTTCATAACCTTAGAATGAGCCTCTTCCACGGAGTCCTCCATGTTATTCTACAGTAGCCCAGAATGAACAAATCAAACACCGGCTCTTGATAGGGCCAGTGTTTCCTCTGACATTTTTGTGTTTCAAATAGGCCATCACAGTTCCCCCACATGCTTGGCACATGGGCGAAGTTTCAGTTTTAGATGCCACTAAATCACACAAACTGGACCTTTAAAAAGGAATACTTTGTCACTGCCAGTACTCCAGGACTGTTATGACCCTTTACAAAGGAAACAACAATTTCTTGGCAGACCCACCATTCTGCAATAAAAACCTGTAATAAATACCTCTAGTTTGTGGGATTTAGTGGCATCTAGCAGTGAGTTGCAACATTGCAACCAACTGAAACTTCGCCTGTGTGCCAAGCGTGTAGGAGAACTATGGTAGCCAACGTGAAAGCATGAATGGCCCCATATAGAGCCATTGTTTGTTTTTTCTGCTGTGGGCTAATGAAGGACCAACAAACTCTGTGGAAGAGGACTTACTTCGTATGTAGCTCATTTGTAGGTAACAAAAACACAATGATTCTTTATTTAAGGTGATTATACAATAATGAAAACATAGTCATGAATGTTAGAGTCCATTTCTGCTAATATATCCCCCTAAATCCTACACACTGGACCATTAACAATCAAATAATCCTATTTAGAATACAATATAAGTTTGTTTGTCATAACAAAGAAGCATATGGATGGGAGCAGGAATGAAGCTGACACACCTGTGCTTCATGAGCCCCTTAACAGTTCAGGTGCTTTCACCTTAATTGGCCAAATTATGCCTGGGTGTTAGTGTGCCCCTACTCCAATCTAGTCATGGTCCCCAGAGGATGAATCTTAATAACTCTGATGACCCTCTGACTTTTCATCTTATAGGGAGCCAGGTGAACCAATTTTCATTTTTCTAATTCACAATGAAAATAAATTGATTCACACTGGTAATTTCTTTTTGTACTATGAATGCAAAAAATGGGCCAGAGTGCATTAAAAAAAATCAGCGAAGGATCCTCTTGAATGCCCGACAGAAGCTAAGCCCAGAATGTGCTCAAATCCTAGAAACTGGCCTCTGGCTTGATGTCATTTTGCAAAAGTGGACCCCGGGCACAGGGTTAGTTAAGTTAAGTATCCCTGGTCTTGTTTTCACTTATCCTGTGACATATCTCAGTATATTTATCTATTGAACAGATTGGCAATTAATTTTGTAAACACTCATGATGCACAGAGACTTTATCCTTTATCTTTGGTGATCCCCAGACATTGGTGGTTTTAGTAAAATGTCTCAACAAATGTATGGATGATTCATCTGGCAAAGTACAGCTTTGCCTTGGCTGAAGACTCTCAGTCTTATTCTGCCTCTAAGCTTCTACAGTCCACGTGTTCATTAGACTTAAAATATTAATTTAGACCTTGATATTGTCAGATATCGACATCCACCCTTCCCCTGTAACTCAGAAATAGACAAGTCAACGGCTTTCTGCCCACAAACTAAATGTGAACATGATTCCCTTCGCTCCCTGGGGTGGAAACAATTCCGACAGAGAAGTGTGAGCTAAAATCTAAACTTCACTGCCAGTTTGCCACGTCGTTTTCTATTCTTTTTATTTTCAGATTTTTTTTTGAAGAAGTGATCAAAGCAGATTTCCCAAAGAGCTTCCCACTGTTACCGTCAACATCCGCAGTCACAGTTCTCTGCATGAAAGCCTGGGTGTGTTTCTGTTGTTGAGTGAACGGTGAACCTCTTGATCTTTCAGCTCTGTCTGCAGCCTCTTTTCTTCTGTGCCACAATACTTCTTAAGAATCAACAAATATGGAAGCAGCTGAACACAACTCTGCACTAACTTTTGTGATTCAATGTTGGATCGAATACAAAACAATCAGTATATTACCTTGTACGTGTCCAGAGGTAGCTCAGACCATGATACTGCTATCTTCGAGCCATCATATTGTTATGGCTTTGCAAATCGTGATTGCTTGATTATTGTCTTGTTTTGTGCTGTTTCCTTTCTTTGTGCATTTTTGATAGCACCCTTGGGAGTTGCTTTTTTCTCACTCAGTGCTGGGGATTGCTGCTGTGGCGCACAAACTGTGTACACACACACACTCACTGCCTCTTGAATACCAGGGTCAGTGTTTATTCATTAGGATAAAAATAGCTTGTTGACTGGCAGTAGTGCCCCCAGATATGGCTGGCCAGATGGGGCTTCTAAAGATCTTGGGATGGCAACCATAACTGAATGTCACGAATTTGATTATGCTGTTGTAGTACATAGGGAAGTTAAAACTATGTCAATATGAGAGTTCAGGAATCACATACTGATACATTTTTGTTCCTTATTTTCCATGTAATAATATTGATTATTTGTTGTGCATAGACTAACACCGGCACAGTTAACATTTTGAGTCCCACAACAATCCTGTCTTTATGTGTTATGTATCAGTACATGTCTTAGGTGATTCATTGTTCAAATAAGCTGGGTGTCCTTTTCTTAAAAAAGACAAATATACAGCTTTCCTTTGAAGGAGTACATTTATAGTAAGGAACAAAATATTTACTGGAAACAAGCCTTCTCTAGTGTAGGGGAGATTCATGGCTACCCACAAAACCCATTTTCATTCAGATACCTTGAGGTGAGAGTTCAAGGGCCATGCCAGTTGTTCCTTTGCCAAAATTTAGCCCCCTTCCTGATAAGCTATGCTAACTTGGTTAGATGCCTTAAAATCATACACATTACGCGTCTTTAACCGCCTGGAAAACGTGAGGTCAGGCGCTGGACATTACTTTTGTGCCTTTTTTGAGCCATCTTCCAAGAGCGCAGCGGCAGGTTGCGTCTGAGGTTGCTAAGCAACCTTTACAAGCACCGTATCAAAGCATATTTATCTTAAATCCTGAGTGAAGAGCTGATCCTTTTCCAGACGCTGTTTATAAGTATATGGGTATATCATCCGTGGGACAGATGTCAAGCTCTGGCAGCCTAACTTCTCCTCCATATTTATCAGACTGATATTTACAGAAGAAGAGAAAGATAATTGTTGGCTGTGATTAGCTGTTCCTTGTAACACGACGTGCGGTTCATGCTGCTGCCTTCCAAAAGTTGAACTCGGTTTGTTTCAAAGTGTAGCCATCGCTCCCTGAAAAATGGGCACTCAGGAACACGTGCACACTGCTCTGGCATCGCTCTGGCATTTGAGCGTGCCTGCCATGCGTCTACATTGAAAACAATAAACTTGAGGGTGCAAAAAAACTAGTGTAGTTTCACAAGATTGCACTACCTTTGCACTGGCTTAAAAATCACGCCATAGCCCCTTAAAGACATTAAAGTCTGTCTCAAATTATCTTAGCTAGGAGGAACCAGTTGGGAGAGCTAGTAATGGGTGCAGCAATTGTATTGGGGAACCAGGCCCTCCCACCCTCCCCCTCTTGGAGGCACCGCTGTTGGGTGGTGGCAGCATCTTGTCTAATTTTATGTAAATCAGTTTTTTCAAAGGCTACCTAAACTCTACAGTGATTAACCAACATAAAACAGTGAATCTAGCTATTCAGCCAATCAACCAATAAATCAACCAGTCAATAGATAGAGATAAATAGTCTTGTCTCAGACAAGCTGCAAAAATCTAGTGGTCTTGGCTGATGTAGTAATTTCTGATTCATTACCAATCAATAAATATTTCCAACATACAATCAAGTAGTAAAGAGTGGGCATACATTGTGCCGTTATTGAATTTCCATTTCCATCTTATTATTTCTTGTTAATACAATGGCACTTTCAGTAAAATGAAGCTGCACTTTATCCAAGTTGAGTCATTTAACCTCTTATGTAAGAGAAATTAAAGGATTTTTTTCTTACCTCTGTGAGGTGAAGATGAATCACAGCTCTGTTATCTACCAGCTGAGTTAATGAAGGCGCACATACTTGATTAAAGAAAACCCAGATATAAAGGAATCTGCATGATGTTCCGTAGCCTCTTCATGTCTATATTAAAGCTTCAAACTCTCTTCATCCTTGTCTCTTCTCCAGGGGACCTCCTGCCCTGAGCAAGGACCAAAGTCTCTCTATTCATCTCAGCAGCTAATCAGGGAGAAGAATGTTCTTATTAGGAAAGTATTTCCTGCTCAGGCAAAACAGTGGCCTTTGTTTCTTTATCACCTTCTGAGTAAAAGGGGAATGTGCCAAACTCATGAGGGGATAAGTTATGAAAGGTATGCACAGTCTCAAAATCTGAGGAAAAATAAAATAAATCCTGATATCACCTTTTAATTAAACATGAACATGAATTTCAATAAAGTTTAAAGCCCTTTATTTTAACCAGGTTCATGACTACATAGATATGAAATGATCAAGATGCCAAGGACCAAGTGATGGAAAGAGAAAATATGGTTACACTGAGCTTTAAGTTAATTTTCTATAAGGCACAGTCTGGAATTTTAATCATACAAAATATGGTCTGATCATCTTCTCTCCACAAAAGGAGCACAAATAAACATGATTGTTAAACAAATACAGACAGTTTATGATCAAAATGTAGAAAAAGGTCAGTAGAGGTTGATCCAAAATGAGAACTTCCCATGCGGTTGTTTGAACTGGAATAGATTTAAGCTAAAATCTCCACTGTATGGGAGCAAAATACTGTTCTTATAATGATGATCCTTATATTTTGAAAATACATGGAACTTAATGGAAACTGTTCATTATTAAAGTGGAAATAAACATGTCTTTTTGCTTCTACTTAATATAAAGTAAATGTTGATTGCACAGTGTAGTGGCCATAGAATAATGAGATCATCTGCATGTACATTGGTTCCTTATAGGCCGCGCTTTCATTTTGCAATTCTATCTGCCACCAGGTGCGAAAATGAAGGCTCAAGAGTGCAAAGCAAGTGCGTCAACCACTGCGCAAACAAAACAGGAAGAGGATAGCACTTTTGTTTCCCTGGTAGCTACCTGTAGTTACAAAACAGGATCAGTCTATGATCAGTTACTATACCCAGAAGTGAAAATGGCGAACGGTGGTTACTGTGGAAACTCCACCTGGGAAAAGAAAAGGAGCCCCGTTGCTAGGCCCTGAGGAAAACAGAAAGTGATTTGGTTATCTATGTGACAGCAGCACTAACAAAAATACCACTTGGAGACGTCAGGAGACGTCGAAAACTTGTCTGTTTCCACTTTAACCGTATGATATGTTGCATTATATTATCTTATGTTACATGTTCTTGTGTTGTGTTTCTTTCCTTATAATGTGATGTTGTATCACGTTCAGTAAGAATCATCATAACTTATAATATTCAGCATGGCACATTCGGCTGGAGTCTTTCAGAGATGATTAAACAGGAGGACACAGATAGAAAAGAAAACAGACATGATAATATGCACATACAGTACAAAGATTGTGTGGTTTTATATGCACTAAAACTGTACACATCAGTACACAAACAGACAGACACACACAAACACTCACACACATACACATACACACACAGACACTCGCTTACACATTCACACATTCCCACACAGAAGCAGTCTTTAGAGATCTGGTGTCATATTTTTGTCTCGACTTCAGAGTGAGTCAACGCCATGCTGAGTGCTGAACTCCTGGAAATCCTCTGGGATGGTGTCTGTGGAAGTGAGAAGTCAGGTATCATGAGACAAACTCCGACTCTGAAGCCCAGCGAGGCCAAACTAATTCTATTCACAGCTGTAGTCCCGTTTATGCAACAACAACATAAAATCTAAGCACTATACCTGTCCCACTTTCCAGACTCCTTATAAAGCACCACAACAGCAAAGAGACAAGTGCTCCATAGCATGCAGTCACAGCAATTGAAAATATTCAAAATAAAAATGTGTGGATTTTTGATGATGGTGTTCCTGTCTTACCGTTGCAGCGGTATTTCAAATTGGACCAGATGATATTTTCTTGAGAGAAACAGAACACACCGAGTCGTCCTCCTCTCATGGTCGTGTCAATAGTCACACCGGAGTCTGCCACCAGCTCTGTTCCCTCATAAAACCGAGCCCTACAGAAACACAAGACGTTTTAGAAATCTATATCCTGTGTTCTACTCCCAACATTTTGGGAAAACGCTTATCCTTGGCGCGTTCCATTTGCACTTGGAAGTCGGATTTTCAAATGAAACGCCTCCTGAAGTCAGATTACCAGCTTGGAAAGTTGGAGCAACCTCACTAACCCCGACCTTA
Organism: Epinephelus fuscoguttatus; assembly: GCF_011397635.1. NCBI lineage: Eukaryota > Metazoa > Chordata > Actinopteri > Perciformes > Serranidae > Epinephelus > Epinephelus fuscoguttatus. The sequence continues at coordinate 13,152,959 of NC_064769.1, forward strand.
AAATCCACAATAGCTGCTCTGCACATCAGCAGTAGTGAACGCTGTAGTAACGTCCTGTTTATTAGCACTTCTGTCTTTCTTGTGTCCCATTAAAACAGTCGTACACTCAGTGCGGTCCAACATTTGTTTGGGGACATGTTGCTATGGTGTTTGTATGTGCACAATACAGCGTAATGGGGTTGTTATTAATTGGTATTGCTAACCATGGCTAACGTAGCTTGAACTGGTATTGCTAACAATATTATATTTTTACAACTTGTACTGGAATGGGATCAACTCGGGTGTGAGTCCCATTTCTGACTTCAGAGGCAAATGGAACGCAGCATCATTTTCTTGCAGAGAGTTAAATGGGAGGCAGCCAGTTAGCTTAGCTTAGCATAACATAGCATAATGAATGTAATTGGGTAACAGGTAACATAGCTCTTTGAATATTACCTATACCTTGGCATAAAGCCAGGCTTGCTGTGTCCCCGTTTCCAGTCTTTATGCTAAGCTAAGCTAAGTGGCTGCTGTAGCTTCGTATTGAACAGACAAATATGAGAGTGGCATCTTCTCATTTCCCTCTTGGCAAGAGTGCTAATAAGTGTGTTTCCCAAAATGTTGATCTATTCCTCTAAAGAATGGAGAACCAGGCAGTTTCAATATGTGCTTGCATGGAATCAACATGTGAACAAATATCTAGAACATGTTTGTCGTACCTGATGTATCCGACCTGTGGGCGGTGCTGCAGGTACCAACGGTAGGACACCTTGTCCTTCCAGCCAACATTTCTGGGATCCTTCCACAGCAGACGCACCTGATCGTTGGTGTCTCCCGTGTGCCACAGCGAGTTTCTCAAGTGCTCCCCGGGGCCCGATCTAGACTTCACAGCCTGATGAGCAGCGACAGATAACAGAGAGAAGTGAGTGGGATGTGGAAGCAAACAGACAAGAGAAAGGCAGAAATGTGGAAAATATGTCGAGGGATAAAAATAGGATGAGTATGAATCTGCTGCTGGGGATCTGTGACATGACTTGTGCTTTCACCTTAAGCTGGATGCCCGGCTCGGCTACGGCTCTAAAGGGTGTCGCCTGCCAGTAGGTCTGTTCAGTCTGCTTCCACATCACCACGTAGAAGGAGGATGAGTCCTGGTATCCGAAGATGAAGCCGGCGTAGTCGTCGTCAGTCACTGTATTTACGTGAAATGTGCCCTCGAAGTCCACTCCACTGAAGGCAGTGTAACCTGACAACAGAAAGTGTAATCAGTACATTATTTATGTTCAGACTGAGTTTTTTTCTCAAGAACATTGTATATTTTGGTGACTGATATTCAACGTAGAAGAAATATGTCTTACCAACAGCTAGTCCTGGGTCACTGTTCATGGTCTGAACAATTTCCATTCCCTGTATGTGCAAGAGAAAGACTTTTAAATGAGGGATTGTACACTTTGATGCTTTTATTTGCTTAAGTCTTATTATTAGTCTTATTAATTGCAACTTACATTTAGAGTCTATTACAATTTGCAACCTGCAATAACTGATTGTTTGGCAGCTTGATATTAAGAACTTGTCAGCAAACAGTAGCTTATTAAGTTATGAAGCAACATTATTCATCATGAGTCGTGTTTGTGGCCACCTGATGAATGTAGTGTCCATTATTCACTCTCTTTTAGCTCTGTTTTTGGTCTCCACCATCTCCCGAGGTAAAAATCTGGCTCTTTAGTAGCTAAATGCTCCACTATGTTCACCAGCTTGTCAAGAACTGCATCTGTCTGCTGTTTAGTGCTGAGCAGGTGGAGCGTTTTTGCTGAAAAAATAACCGCCTGCTAAGGTAAAAGATGAGGCTAAGAGACTAAAACAGTAAAGCTGGGGATTGGACAGCTAAACAATGAGCTGAAATTTGCTTTAAAGCTATTAAGTCAAGGGAAGCTGCAGATTCAAGTGATAATTTTCTCTACATGTATCACTACAAGTGACAAATGGGAAAGTTTAAGCACTCAGCAGTCTCACCTGGTTCAAAACAACCCAGTTGGGGTCAATCTGGGCGTCGCCCTCGGGGTCCAGCACCACAGTCTGATAGGCCCTGAAGTCAGTCAACGTAACCTCAGCATTCTCAGGGCAGTTGTCGATCCTGTCTATCACTTTATCCTGGTCAAAGTCAGACTCACACACGTCTCCAACGCCATCATCTGAGGGACAATAGAGACAGGATTAAATTTTTAGAAAGGCTATGGATGCTCATTTCATGACCGAGGTGCAGGTGCAGACATTTGTTGTGTGCTCGTGACTGTGTTGCATCAATTATGCAAAGAGATAAGCTCCCCTATCCTTTTAAAACCAGTGTGTTTCTTGCCTTGTCACGACAAGGAGATTTTAGACTGGCTTTAACAAAAATGTCAAAAAGGCCTCTCTCCAAAGGAAATTGATGTCCAGGAGCTGCAGAGCTACAAGGCCTGAATACAAAACATCCCAAATATGCTGGCAACGTGCAAAAATGGTCTTTCTTAGCGGGCTATTCACATTTCAGCAAAAGAACAAGGCTGTGTGTTGCATTTGCTTAATTTAGATGGATTGTATTGGAGCTCACTCAGTCTGTACCCTGCTGAGTGAGTGTGCTTTCAGAATTAGAAATGCTGTATTTGCCATGCTAAGAGTGCAATGCTGTAGTTTCTCTAGCATATTAGTTGGTGATTGTTTTGAGTAGTATGTCATGTGCAGCTCTGAATCTGATGATATGGATTATTAAATGGAAGGAAATGTTTTTCCTCCATGATGGAGTCATGATACACTATTAGGAAAGTCAATGTGCGACAGCTATGGCATGAAAAAGATCACAGTTTTGGTGGTTCTTGACATAAAAGCTGCATTTTGTGCTATAGATGCTCAGTTTGGCGAATGCATGAATGTTTTGTTGGTACATTTTTTTGTGTTTTTATGTATTCCAAACTGTTACCTCCACTTTACCTCACTTAACTCCCCGACTGCCAACAAAATCTGCCTTGCCCCAGTTGATTTGAACTGACACTTCACTCCCATTGACTTTAAAGCCTATTTTTACACAGGTAATGTCAAAATGAGTCACAAATGGTGCAGGCTTTCAGCCAACTAAATTGCCACTTAATGTGCTCAGGGTTGCTTTTGTCTGATCTGCATGGGTGTGAAAGTGGGGCCCAAAATGCCATATAAAGGTAAGTCAAGAACAGTTCAGGGAGATCACCATGCTGATTGTTAGTCAAGGATTTTAACAGTCACATCTAAACATTGCTGTAAAAGTGCTACATATTTAGACTAGCACTCACTGTTGTCGTCAATTTGGTCAGGGTTTGGTACCAGCCGGCAGTTGTCTGGTCCCGGTGGTATAGTGTCAGGGATCCCATCGTTGTCGTCGTCATCGTCACACTCGTCACCCAGCCCGTCTTTGTCGGTATCCAGCTGGGAGCTATTTATCACGAACGGGCAATTATCCTTGGTATCCTGGTGACCGTCGCCGTCACTACAGTGGAAGTGACACAATCACATGATGTGAATAAATACTCCAGTACTAGCAGTAGTAGAAAAGGCAGTTCTGATATCTACAAGAACACAACATAGAGACTGTGACAATATTATTACCTGTCCTGGTTTGTGTCACAGGAGTCTCCAACCAGGTCGTTGTCAATGTCAGACTGAAACAAGAACAGAGAGTTCACTGTTTTCTCACACATGAAATGCTCAGATCCTTTACTTCAGTAAAAGTACCAATGCAGCCTTTGAAAATACTCTATTAAAAGTAAAAGTCCTTCATTTTGGACCTAAAGAGAATGTTTTAACGGAAACCAGCTAGGAAGTTTATAAAGGAACAACGTCATAGACATCTGAATCATGACACCCCCAAATGACACCAAATTTGTTGCAGTAGGTCACAAACTAAAAATGTCTACAGTGGTTTAATCTTTAAAAATATGTTGTATTTTATAAGCTTATCATATAGTTTAATGTACAATCTTAATCTCAAAAGGAACTAGGAACTTCAGCTGTGAGAAAGAAATTGTAGTTAATATAAAATGGAAAAGCTGAGGTACAAGTACCCCAAATTCTACTTCTGTACAGTTTAATAAAAGTAATCAGTTATTTTTCACTGAACTATTTTTCTCCATCCATCCATCTATGTGGCTCTGACTGACCTGATTTGGGTTGGGGATGTCGGGGCAGCTGTCACAGGCATCTCCCACTCCGTCTCCGTCCCGGTCCCTCTGGTCTCTGTTCTGTACCCGCTGGCAGTTGTCCAGAAAGTTCTTCAGGCCTGCTCACCAATTAACAAGAGGAGATGATTCGTGTTATTTAGCAGTCAGTTGGACTCCTTCTCAACAGTGAAAACAAATTATTGTCATGTATGATACATTCAGAGACGGCAGAAATAGAACTTGAGAAATTACTCGGTAATGCAGTAACAGAATCTTGACTCATATGTGATCAGCGCTGTGTTTGACAGTGTAACTGCTGTTCACAAGCGATGATTGACACGTTTGACAGCAGCTCTTTTTGAAAATGATCTGTAATTGGCCAAAGTCTCCTGTCACAGGCTAGATTTTCTAAAGTCTGAAAACAGCCAAGCAGAGGAGCAAAAGTTTGGTGTCCTATCAGACCACTTGAATTACAAAATACTCAAAGTTTATTATAGGGTTTTGTTGTCTGATATCAGAATTTTTCGCTTGTTACACTTTGCTTCCATCTTAAATCTGACATTGCCTCCGCTCTATTCAATTGACATGGAGGAGGAAGATTCCATTTTCCCTAAACAAGCACTAGAGACCAAAGTATTCGCCTAAATCTAACATCATATGTCCTTGTCCACACTGACAAGTAACCATGCCAACATACCTGTTTAACTAGGGTTTTAGGAGTTAACAACTACAATGTTGGGAGATATTAAGTATTGGTTTCTATTTAGAAGCAATCTCGTAACCCATTTTCGGTCTGACAAAGCCTCTGGGGGCTTAGGCTAATAATTAGGGCTGATCTGGTGTAGCCAGCGGATATCCTGGCTAAGACTTCCTCTTTCATGTGCCGATCATTTCGGCAAATCTTTATAAACAGATGTCTGCATATAAATGCAGATGAATAAAGAATAAATAAACAGATTACAAACAGAAACCAGAACACTTCTTACACTAAAATCTTGTTCCACTGCCTATAGAATCTACATATATATGCAGAATCTGTTTAAAGAGGTTAATTTAGAAGTGCCTTCATATCTACAGTGCTCACCATTGTTGTTATTACTCCTCATTGGTTCCGGCTCGCCGTTTGACAATGCTTATTACAGCTTTAGTGCCGCCTGTGGTGCTGATCGGCTAACCGAGTCCCCCTACAGTGCTTATTGGTTGTTTTTTTAATTTTTATTTTAACCGAGAAACTGATGCTTCATGTCGAAATGCCAGACGAATCAGTCAACACAAACTCGGTTGAGTGGGCGGATTCAAACATCTGAACCCAGACAAGGTTTTTGCTCACTGATACCTAAATTAAACTGCCTACTGCAGTTTTAATGGAGAGAATAATCAGCAGATTGTTGTTGATCAGTTAAAATGATGCATTATAGTAATACTTTCTGTCATTTTCCTGACAAACAGTGAGTGAAGTCAATCACTGAATTTATATTTGATTAAAGAATACACAGAGAAACTGAGACGTTACATCCATACTACTACTGCCACTAGTTTTTTTTATGGCATGTTGTTCGTCACTTGACCACTGGGTTGCACTGTTGTATTTGCTATGAAGGTGAACACCAGCTTGTGCTCAGATTTGCCGGCCCTGTTTTTTATTCCTCGCAGGGAGGCAGCAGCAGCACTACAAATGCATAAAGGTCAAGCAGCAGCGATAGAGGAAAAACTATCTTCTCTCCTGTGGCGGTTTTTGAGGTGCAATCATGCTGGTGAATGATCAAAGCTTGTGTTCGCTCAGGGGTCAGACTGCTGTTGGCCTTGACTTTTTTTTTTTTTTTTTTTTTGGCAGTGCTATTTCTCATGCCTCAGCTGGCTCCTAAAAGCATCCATATTACTTCATAGTAATATATTTCTATAAGATGATTGAGAGTGATGTGTAGTGTAAAATATGTCTGTAATTTAATGTAAGAGCAGGGTGGAAATGTGAAGGAGAGAACAGGGTAATAAGTCATAATAGTGATTGCCTTCAGTGATGCTGGTTATATAAGCACCAGCGTCAGTGTTAGTGATGTAATTTATCTCCATACCGTCTCCATCCATGTCGTCATCGCAGGCGTCCCCTTTGCCGTCGCCGTCAGTGTCCCTCTGGTCAGGGTTCTCCACCGTGCGACAGTTATCACAGGCATCGCCGTGGCTGTCCTTATCAGTGTTCTTCTGGTCCACATTCGGCTTCAACCAGCAGTTGTCCTGAGACAGACAGAGAGCACAAAGGTCTCATTCACAGCATGTATTTGTTTCCACTGGACTAGAAAAGCTAGATAAAACATGTTAATTATAAATAACAGAGTCAGATTTGCTGTTTTTCTCAGTTTATAAGCCATTTTATAAGCTACAGCTTCCTTATTGTCATAATGCGCAGCTTTTAATTATCTTACATGATTATAAGTTAAACATCTTTGAGTTTTGGACTTGTGGTTGGTCAAAACAAGCAATTTGAAGATATCACCTAGGACTTAAAGATGGTCTATGCCAGTGGTTCCCACATGGTCTAACCACAGAGTCCAGATTTCTCCTTAGTCATTGGTTCAAGGTCCACACAGTTCTACATATTTAGCATTACACTTCAGTGTTTGGCCATGTCGTTGACGTAGTTTGCTGTCTCTGTTAAGCAGCTATCTGTTATTCACTCACTCTACAGCAGGAAGCAGCACCTCAAAATAAATGCTCTGTGCCGGATGTTCACTGTACTTCAAAATAAAGTGTCTTTTTTCCAAACTTGACACAGTCGCAAGTCACTTGTGGTCCATTCAGATTGGACCCACGCCCCACCAGTTGGGAACCACTGCTCTATGCGACATTCAGAGCATGAATATGACAGTAAACAACTATGTTGTGTTGTAATTTGAGTTTTTCAGTTATTTGCTGTGATAGCCTGTCAGGCAGTGTATGCATGTCAGTGCATGTGAGTCCCTGTGTGTGTATCCCACTGGCTAGCTTATTGCTGCCGCTCTGCGCTGCGCTTATATGGCAGTTACTGCTGATAATGCCATCCCGACCACGATGGCGCTGGTTAAAGAGGTTGCAATTTGGCTGGATTTTCAAAATAAAAGCCCCCAGAGTGTACCAGGAGTTTTCCAAGGGGCCCTGGACAAGGCTGGATTTTCAAATTAAAAGCCCCCAGATGGCAGCTTGACTCACTGTGATAGAACAGCATTGTCACAGAAGTGTAAAGCATAGTTTATGCTCGACGCAGTCGCAAGTGTGCGAGATTTGCACACCACAAATGACGTAATCGCGCACCTGGCGACAGCCGCGCGCTGGTGCTTCGTGAGGTCATGCACCTCCAGGATTTTGAAACTTCGCAAGCCACACTAGTGTTCAGTTCAAAATGAATGAATTTGAAGGAAGACTAGCTGAAGTGCATCTGTTCATCTACAGCCCACATTGGCTTCCCAAGCTGGCTGGCTTTTGCAACACTTTTGTCTGGTCAAAAGCCATAAATATAACAATTCCTCCTCCTCTGCAATCCATACTTTTCGTGCTGCCATCATTGCTGTTTACATTATTTTATTTATTTTCCACTTGCTTCTACTTCTACTGTTTTATGCCTGCTTCTACTACTCCCTATAGTATTTTTTCTCTACCGCTCCCTGTCTTTGCGGCGAATACTGCAACGGAGAATGTGCCAAGTATAAATGCCTTCTCGCTCTGTTGATGTGCACACGCAATCCGCGAACAGAGCCAGGCGAAGGTGTAACTGAGGCTTAAGGCCTACCATTCAGCCCCCCCACCCCCCTCAAGGTTAACACCATTAGCTCTCTCAGTCTCTTGCTGTTGTTAGCACTGTTTGTGCTGTTAGCGCTAGCTAACCGCCAGCGCAGTCAACTCCATGTTGAGAGCCAAGTGCAGACAATCTAAATCAGACTCTGAATCGCACATATGCTCTGAATATCATATACCGCTCTTTTAAGGAAATTGCGATATGCATTTTCTAACTCTTTTCTGACCTTTTCATGATCAAAACAATCAATAAATTGAAACAGAAACAATTAGAAAACAATCAACAGATTAATTGCTAATTAAAATCATCATCAGGTGGAGCCGTTGTGTGCTTGCATGCATTTGTGAGAACATTTTCACCAACCTGCTCGTTTGGTATACCGTCACCATCTGCATCATCATCACAAGCGTCTCCTTGACCATCTCTGTCGGCATCCTCTTGACCAGAGTTTGGAACGAAAATGCAGTTATCCTGTAAGGAGATGTTACAGTAATTTTTTAAAAGCCTGCCTATCACAGCAAAGTTGCATCTGCTGACAGTTTTCACTTGGGTTACCTTTTTACAGTTTGCATCTTTGCATTTGAGTTTTTCATCTGGGTATCCATCAATGTCAGTATCCTTCCCACACAGGTATCCGTTACCGGCCCAGCCGATTCCACACTGACAAGACAAAGTATACTCTTCAGAAACTCAGACAGCATGTATACGGAGTTGTGCTTATGCACAGTATGTGTGAGTTAAAAAAGGAGTGAAATCCCACCTGACAATGGACTGACCCGTCCCTCTCTACCATACACTGGGCGTTGACATCGCAGGGGTTGGTCAGGCTGTTGCCACAGCTGATCTCTGGCTTACAGCCCTTCACCTGATCTCCTGTGAAGCCTGACTTACAGCTGCCACAGTGGTACGAGCCCTGTGCGGGAATGAGGACATCTGGTTTCCTTGGACAGCCACACAAATGAAATAATTGTCCCACATGAGCAACATGTAGTGTTTGGATAACACTCTACAGTGGTCTTACCACAGAGTTGTGACAGATTGAGTTTGCAGCACAGCCTCCGTTGTTGGGCCCCTTGCATTCATCAATGTCATCACAGACCTGGAATGATGAATGTAAGATGTGAAATCATCAAAAAGTTTTGTCTTTATTAAAATCTACCTTCTTTCCTTTTTTATCTGATTTCAAGGTTCCAATGATTACTGTATAAAATACACACTTAATAGTGGTGGAAAGTAATTAGGTAGTTATACTCAAGTACTGTTCTTTTCTACAGTTTTAAGGTACTTTTGAGTATATATGCCTCTGCTCCACTACATTTCAGAGGGTCTGAGTTTATTATCTCTGATTATATACGAAGTTAAAGGTGACCTGTCCCAAGTGTTATATCATAATTTTACTTACACCATTTATTTTACAGCTACAGCTATATATTTGTCCTGGTATTTTATTGATATCCCATATGTACTAAATATTTACAGCATTATCTAAGCACTACCCAGTATTCTTTTATAAACCTCTTTCTAATGATCTTTTTCGTTCTAGTCTCATTTCGTTTCTGTATCCTCCATATTTTATCTTCTCTTTTACCTGTTTGTTGGTCTGAGCGAACAAAATGCCCACACCCTCGATTGCCAGGCCGGTGTAGCCCAGCGGACAGGCATCACAGCGGAAGCCCGGGGCGGTGTTCACGCACTTCACTCCAGGGAAGCAGGGGTTAAACTGGCACTGCAGGAAGAAAGGAGGACAGGAGCTCTGTTGAAGCTGCAAAATGTATGTGGTTCTCACAGGGCTTCTCCCTGAAAGCTTTTAGGTTTGATGACACTTTTGCTCATGCAAAAAAGAGAATGCTGAAGGGGCCAGTCCTTATAAAAAGGGGTCAGTGCAAACGCGAGAAGACAGACAGGCAAACACACACGCACTCACACACATCCTTATACTTCTATCCTCTCAAGGATCTCATTAACAGTAATGCCTTGACTTTAACTGAATTCCCAAACTTATACCTTTACTTGTGGCTTTTACTCCTGAACCCCATTATACCATATTAGCTTCTGTGAGTTGCATTTTATTCCCTCTCTGTCTCACCTCATATCCTGTCACCTCTTTGCTGCCTACCTTTGAATAAATGCCCCAAAATAATTTAAAACACAGCATCCAGAATAAATAGTACTAACCGCTGCCTACACAGTGGCAGAGCATCTGTATGGAAATACAGAACAAAACAAAAGCTCAGGCTCACACTTACCTCATGGTCATTAAACAAAATTTGTAAATTACCCACCCTTCCATTAAATGGCTAGTTATCATCTTTTAGGCATTAAGTTGGGGGAATACACAACTTTACTGAAGCGTAAGTATAATCTTAACCATAAACCTAAATTATAGCCCTAATATACAAGAATTGAAGTTAAACAAGGTGGTAACACATCGTAAAGGAATACGTCATCCCCCTAATGACATTTGTATATCAGTTACCCACTCCGTCTTACGTTGATTCTGTGAAGAAAACTTTTTTCCCCGCATGCCTCCACAGTGAACAAAGTATCTAAAAACTGAGAATGTTCTTGAGGTCATTAGGGTCCACATTTAACAAAAGCAAAACTATATCAAAACCTTCCATTTACAGACCTTCCATGAGACTTGGATTATACTGCACAAGTTGTGTGAGAGTATGTGAATGAATGTTCTGATATAGTTTTGCTGTTGTTAAATGTGGACCCCTATTGCTTCAATTAATCAAAAATATTCTCATTTTTTTGGATTCTTCGCCCATTGTTGAGACATGCTACAAAAACAAAGTGTTCTTCATGAATTCAGTGCAGCACGGGGTGAGTAATTGATATAAAAACGGTCATTTGGGAGGTGAAGTCTCCCTTTAAGAATGTCCTTCGTCTGTAGATTTTAAACTCATATTGATTCTCACAAGTGTAGAAGTAGAAAAACACACTGGGCCTTACCTCATCCACATCATCACAGTTGAAACCATCCCCAGTGTACCCATCAGGACATGGTCCACACTCAATACCATCGGCGGTCTCCGTGCACATACCATCACGGAAACAGACACCTGGGGCACACCTTGGTTTCACCACCTCAGTACCACCCAGACCTTAAAGCAACAGAGGAAAGATACATTTAATTAATCATCTGCTATTTTATTTTGTTTATTAAACAATTTCAGACTGTTCATGAAGCATCATATTTACTGGTGACATGACTGTTACTTGACACAATCTTACCGCAGGCCTGACACTCTGAGATGGTGTTTCTGAGAAATGAAGTCTCTTTAACCTGGAAAAGGTCAAACATAAACAAATTTATATGCAATCAGGCAAGCTGTCGGGAAGGTCAGGGGTGAGGAAGCAGGGATTAAGTGGCCCCAGAGGAGCTGTTAGTGGTAGTCACCTGCTGAATGAGGACGTCTTTCAGCTCATTTATCACCTTTGTTAACTCCAGCATTTGATTGGACAGCTGCTTCGTGTTGACCCCTAAGAGAAAGGGACTGTTATTTTGTTAAGCTGAAGCAGAGGTGGGGGATTCACCGAGCCTGCTCTCAAGTCACTCTGACAAATACAGACTGTTGTTTTCCAAACACTGGGATTGTTTTACTCAGAAACACTTGGCCATCTCTGTGGACATTTGCTTTCCACAAGAATCTTACCCAGAGTTTGGACGGAGTCTCTTTGTTGGAAATGGCAGTCTTGTAATGAAGCAACATTTTCAAATGTGTCCCCAACCACCAGCTTGAGCTCGTCTAAACTCTCCTGTCACAATAAAACAGGACAAAGTGAACAACCGAGCCATTTGGAAACCTCCAGATCCATTATGGGGAAAGAAACATATTCATTATTGTGTGGAAATACTGTAAGTGATGGGTCACCTGGTCTCTGGCTTGCATGGTCTTTAGATCCACCGTACCATAGCCTGCTGGCAAACCCTGGAAGGCAGCGGGGAGATCCCTGACTGTCTCCACCAGCCTGCAGTCCAGATGCAGCTCCACCCCGCCTGGCCCCTGCTGCTGCATCCCCTTCAGGTGAAATAACAGTCGGTGTACTTGGCCATCTGCCAGCACCAGGTTGTTGAAGGTTACTGAGCTCATCCTCTTGTCAGTCCGCAGGTAGCGTAACACAGCTTTGGGAGGACAGAGCCGGGGAAGAGGAAGGAAAGAAAAGATAATAGCAGGGGATAGAGGAGGAGGAAATTACAAGGAGCATTTACTGTAAAAGGGTTGATTCATCCAAATTACAACAAGACTAAGAGTCTACAGCCTCGCTCGATGCTCTATGGGGCTGTTCTTATGCACAGAGGTTCTCTAAGCTTAATGGTAACATCAGCATGTTAACATGGCAGGCTGTTCTCATGCACTGTTCAAATATACAAAATGTAATGCACCACAGTTTGTATATAACACATGTAATCATCACCCAGTAATTTGTGCATATCCCACATAATTGGAAAGGCTGCCATCACGTGACCTACATATGTGTTGACTGCAGTGAAGAAGGAAGTAGTATAGACCTAAAGTCTGGCTAAAGAGAAGGGTTGGGGTGGTGGACAGGTCAAACAGCACAGGACTTTCTCCTGGTAGGCCGGTGTTTGGGACCATGTGACCTTTGAGTTATTTTGAGATATGTTGTCACCATGTTTCCTTTCCTAAACCTAATCTAAGTAACTCTAAGTCAAGTACAACTTTACGTTTAGTACATAACGTCATTCATGAGCCACTAATTTCTTAGATATCATACAAACTGTTGTATGTGAATTGTCATGAGATATCATATGAACCATTAGGAGGATACGTTGAACATGGTCACAGCGAAAATGCTAACATGCTGATTTTAAGCTGGGGTAATTTTGATTAGCATGCTAACATTTGCTAAATGGTACCTGTAAAACCAAAACAAAGAGCTGAAAGATGCTAAAATGCTCAAGAGCACTGAGAGGATTTGCAGCTCTTTATGATAATTCTCTGCAGTTTCATCATTATAAGTGACTTTACACAGTCATTTAACACATTAACACAAAAATGTTGATTAGTGCAGCTTCAAACTGCACCAGAGCCTCTCTTAGGGTCTCCTACCTCTATTGAGCTTCCCCATCACAGTGAATTCAAAGTACTTGCTGTTGTCCCTGGGGTTGTATAGGGAAAACACAGTGGTTCCGGTCTTGGGCTGCAACTTGAAGGAGGTTAGGATGAAAGCCTCGTTCACTCCTTGCTCGGCCAGACCCCCCTGCAGCAGGTCTGGCAAGCAATCAGGCGAGGTGAGCAGATCATAGACTGTTGACAGGGATGGGAAAAGAGAGAAGTGGTAATGCACATGAGTAATGGATGATGAGATATATGAATATTTACAACCTGCAGCCGTTCCGATCCCTGAGTAAACACATCCTGCGTTGACGAGGAGAAGATGATGATGTTGACCCAGTGTTTGTTGCTCTTGCGAGACGCTGTGTCAATCAGTCAGCGCAAACTTGGCAGGCAGAGTTGGCTCAGAGAAATCAGAAAGACGTGGATTTCGAAGCAGATCAGAGCTATGTGCTGTGACGCTTAGGTGTGTGGTGTTATTATAACTTTTTTTTTTTTGTCAGATCCACGACAAAGCTGCTAAGCTTATGAGACTTATTTGAGCTCTCATTTTCTGCCACAATTCATTTATTGTTCTCACAGGCAGAGAGGTATGGCAGGCTTAAGACATATCTACTGACAAGCTGCTTAGTGGGTGTGAAAAGCCAGAGGGACACTGTACACCTCATGGTTAGAGTCCTCCTTTAATAAAGTGACTTGGGAGCTGGGCAGGCCATGAGAGGATGTGCAGCGAATCTCTAGTCCGCCATCTGCACGCATCATGAATGCACAAGCACCCTGAAAGCAGTCTGCAAGGCCCACAGTCATAAGGGAGCAAAATTGCTCCCAAATGCTCCCAGAGATTGGTCGCTGTCAGCCAAGATTGCGAAGCATGATCCCCAGATGAGGTCTCTCCTTTTTTTCTCTTTTAACTCTCTCCTCGTGTTTCGTCCCTCACATGCTGTATTTCAGCAAAACACGGGGGCTTTAAAAAAAAATGTTACCGTTAAATGTGGCTAAGCCACTGGAAATGGCTGCTCACATAGTGTTGTCAACATCCCTTTTACTGAGAAGGAGATGAGTCTTTTGTGTTCATGATTGCAAAAAGATCACCTGTTGAGCATTATGCAAACGGATAGATTCTTTTTGACTCAATGTGACGAATCAGTTTGTTAAATTCACAAAAATCCATAAATGAACAAAACAACAAGAGAGGAAATGAACCTCAGTGCGTGTTTTTAGATTTACTGTAACACTACAAAGACACTCACACAAAGCACACAGTCCTGCTGACCATAAATCTTCTGGACAGAGGGCTTTGTGGGGGTCAGGGTCGTCTTACACCAGAGATCCTGAGAAAGTGCCTCATTTCACCCCCTGATTAACCTCTGATTTCAAGCTTCATAAAACTAGTTCAGCTGAAAGCCATAAAGTAATCCAGTGTCTTGTCCTCTCCTTAACACCAGCATATAAATCTATCACGGTTACAGAGCACTATAAAGTGTACAAATGGTCAGCATTCTTCATTTTACTGCTGTACAAATACCCTACATCTGAGGGCCTGTATGTTGACAGCTGTGATTTATCATAGCTTCCTGTTTAGAAACACCTAGTCAACCATTAGTCATGATGGAGGAATTACATCATCAACATCAGCATGTAGTTAACATAAACAGTAAAGTCACATTTTCACAGTTACTGACCTGATAGAAGCCGAGATCCATCATAGTTCATGATGTAAAGTAGTCTAATAATAATATTTTTCTCTCAGTTGCATTTAAAAGGGACCTATTGTGCTCATTTTTTAGGCTTCGTACTTGTATTTAAGTTTTCTACTAGAACATGTTTACAAGCTACATTTAGCGCCTGTCTTTTTAAGTCCCCCTCCCGATAAAGTCCTCTCTGATTGGTCAGCGTTTTGGGGTCACTGCAGCCAGAGGATGATTGTAAAGGATAATAGTGTCACTTTTTACTGTGAATTGAGAATACATTTACAACATAGGCAACCAAGTTTACATGTTTCTCTGATTTTAGCATGTAGCTACATGTACGTTAGCAGTGTACTTGCAGCAGAAGAGTGACTGTAATCGAGAATAATGACACTTTCTACCATGAAAAGTCATTATTGAAAGCTTCTAAACACAACTGGACATGTTCTAGCAGTAATATGATCCAAAATTGGGGAGAAATTTATAGCATTGGCAAAATAGTTTACATGTTTCACTGACGTTAGCAAGTAGCTACATGCAGCAATGTAGGCTACAACACTTATAGCAAAGACAGTGGATAAACCAAGACGGTCCACTGTGAGTCAGTTTTCTATATCAGTGTCACGTGGGGTTCGCAACCACCACGCCCCTTTAGGAGACTACAGCAGGTCCTGAGTCCTTTGACTTCAGTGGGAGAAATGAACGTGATTATAGATTATGGCCGATTCTTTCGCCCCATAGTCGCGGAAGCAGATATTGGACCCATTTATCACAAGCCACATACAGTATCTTCAGAACATTCCAACGCCAAAATGGCAAATTTCAGATGGACAAATCAGGAGAAAAATTACTTTGTTCAAGACCTGTGTCTGTCTCAACAACACTCTCTCGCGAGATCCAAGGCAACAGATAGCTCCTCTCTGGTGCTGAAATCAGTGCAGTTTCACCAAAGATACTGGATTAAAAAATATTTTATCCAGCGGATGTGTTAGTTACAACATGATTGAGCTAACTGGAGTAGTTTCATGTCGTATCCAACAACGGGAGGCTTTTAACAGATGACGTCCTGATGTTAGCTTTGCTGCTGCTGTAGCTGTCCCTGTCAGCTGCAGCAACTGATGCTTTCTAGACATCGTGATTTCCCAGAACTGAATAAATACCACACATAGCAACACAAAACTGCTTTGCTAGCTCAATCATGTTGTAACTACGATATCCGCTGGAAAAAATATTTTTTTCACGGACCGTTTATTGAGTTACTGAGTTATTACAGACACCGCTAACGGCTAACGGTTAGCCCAGCTAATCTACGATAACCAAGTGAGGTTGGGATACTCATCTTTGGGCGGTTCTCCATCGTCTTTGATTGGGCTACGGGGGACAACGCCTACTTAGGAGACTGGAAATGTATACCATTTTATACAATGGGGGTATATTGTAGGTGAGCCATCTTGTTATAATACAGTATCTTTGCTTATAGTAGCATGCCTGGAGGACATAACCATATAAAGTAATCCAGCACACTATGATCATACTGTGACACTATATCATACTGTAGCCAGACTAGAAAAAAATGTTGGAAGTGGAGTGTTCAAGGTGGTAGGAAGCCCGAGGATTTACTTCTACATAGCCTATACGTTTACTTCATTATGTGAAACTTTGGCCATGTTTGATATGAAAACCTTTCACTGTAACACTGTAAGACACAAAATATGGAAAACCATAATATGTCCCCTTTAATTTACTAGAGACAAAAAACATTTAAAAAACCTCCAATAAGTTTTTTTTTCATCCATCTGGGAACAGTGGGAACAAGTTGTGAAGACATTATACCATCACTTTTAAGTTGATATGCTGAACTTGTTAGGAAACAGTTGCTTAATTACACATCCAGCAGTTACAGAGAAACATTATCATTCATTTGGAGCCAGTTAAAGAATGTAAGTCCAATATTCAATCTCTTTTAGCTCTGTTTTTGGTCTCTAGCAACCCCCGAGGGAAATATCTGGCTCTGTGGCTGCCAAATCCTCCACTGTGTTCCCCTGCTAGTCACTAACTGTGTCTGTCTGCTGTTTGGTGCTGAGCAGGTGTACTGTGGGTTTTTAGAGCTTTTTTTTAATGACAACAGCTGCCTACTGTTGCCTAAAACGACACTATGAAAGAACCAAAACAGTAAAGTTGCAGCTGGGAAGCTAAAAAATGAGCTGAAAGTCACTCTAAAGCTCTGTAAAGCTGAGAGAGCTGCAGATTCAGGTGATGATTCTCTGTAGGTTCAATAATGCGAGCGACCCCTTTCACATTGTCATTTGATACACTGTTATTATAGAAATATCGATTATAGCTGCTTTAAAGGTGTGCTTTGTCCCCGGGCAGGGAGTCTTTGTGCCCAGAGTAGAAAGTGAGTTTCGAATTCCAGTAATCTTAGCTCCCTCTGAAGTCATCCTTGAGACATTCATATTGATCAATAACCCTTTACGGAGACAGAAAGGCTTTTTTGTGCTGCTCAAATCTTACCTACCGCAGCTTTAAATCGGTCTCCTGGCTCTTGAGCAATTCCAGTCATGCGGACAATGCGTCATTTGCAAGGGAAATGATAGATGATGGACTCCATTAAACTGGACTTGTTTTATACATAACATCAGGCGGCTATTACCAAAAGATTGTAGGGATTAATGGGTGCACGAAAGGTGTGCAATCTATCACCAGAGTGATTTGTAAGAAGCTGATAAACCATCAACACTAATATATCTACATGCCGACTGCAGCTCGGGTTTTGTGTGTGACCTTGAACAAATCTGTGTGGGTCTGTGTGAGAGGGAGAGAGAGTTTGTGCGTATGTGGGACTTGAAGTTCAATATTGCGCCCAGATCATCTCTGATTATTCCCATGTGTGCGACCCTAGCTGGGACTTTGTTTGAATTAATGCGAGCCAGAAAGCTGAACCTCCTGAAGCTGAAGTAATCAAGCAAGATCTGGCTGGATAGATATGGAAAGCAGGGTGACTTTACTTCAGCAGAGAGATGTCTACTTTTATTCTTTATCTTTGTCGAGCCCCTGTCACAAACACAAAAAATGTATTTGAGGGCCTCATCTCTTCTCGAACTGACGGGGAGATTTAGCATTTTATTCGTACTTCAGTGAGTATCACACACCATGTCTAATCCTTTGTGTTCTTTGGGTCTGCATATGATATTCTCTTTCACAGTGTCTGCTTTATCCATTATGCATTGAACTCATACATAGTGTGTTAAAATACCCAGTGGTGGAGCCATTAAATCTTTCTTGACAGATAATGAAAATGGAGGATTACATCACAGCCAGGATGTCAGAAAAATGCGGCATTCAAATAAAATCAAAGACATCTTTCTTTGTGTGTGTTAAATTTTTAACAGAGAACCTAAAAAGCTTTTCATTTCTTCAATTGTTGTCATCCCTCAGCAGAAACCACAGCTGTGGCAATCAGTTATCACCTATCAATGGCACATTTTGTTAAAATTGTAATTACATTTAAATAATTGCTATGAAAAGCAAATTAAAACACTTCAGATAATACTCACCTAAAGCCTGGGCTTCCACGTGTGAGCTCAGTTTTAATAGCAGCTGCGAGGCCAGAATCAGGGCCATCCACACACCCATTTTGTCCTTCCAGCTGGTCCCAGATCAGCAGTTTCTCTGGAGTGACTTATCAGTATGTGACACAGTGGCAGTTTCCCGTATGTCTGCTCCTGCTGTGAGTGGTGCGTTTGTGTCCGTGCTTCCTTTTTGAATCAGATGTGAGACAAGCCTGTCATGGTAAGCCTAATAGAAGCTGCCGACTGCTTTTGTCTGTGTCTCAATTGGTGTGTGAATGTGAAGATCGCAGGAGTTTTAGCGAGGGAGGAGCATCAGGGCCAGAACCTGCTCTTAAAACCTTCCTCAGACGGCCCCATGCAGAGAAGGAGTGACCTGGAGAAACTGTTTGCATTGGCTCCAGCTGACTGCTACCAATTCCCACAGGCTCTTAAATAAATGTGCTGTATATGAGTACCTAATAATCCAGTCTAGGAACCCATGTTAGGACACTGAAATTGTATTTCAACTCAAAGTGAGCACGGATTAATTTTAGACTCTTGAGTTCATGCTTGAGGTGAAATTCTTAAAAAAAGTGTTTCCCACCTCCAGCGATCAGACTTTGAGTATTTATTTCACACTCTGTCTGAAAACACAGAGAGATTCTTTCACTTTCCTTCCAGGGATCAGATGTGACACCTTCCCCATGTGCCCTCGTTTCCCCCCTCCGTCCCCGGGCAAAGTCAGGAAATGAGCGCTCAGTGGAGCCCGTGCATTAACAAGCCGTGTTAACCGGCCAGCAGAGCTTCAGACAGGCTGCTGGCTCACACGGCCTCCAGGTCGTCAGCAAGTCTGGCACCAAGCGAGTTGCCACATTTGGCAGAGATGAGGAGGCTCGGGTCTTAATGATGTTTGTTTTTCCATTCCTCAGTGCGTGCTGCATCTCATTCTTAAGCCTACAGAGCCTTATTCCATGACTGAGCAACTGCCACTGAGCATAAAATAATACTGAATTTGTATTAATAATATTTCACTAATTCAATAAAAGCCAAGTTTCAGTGGCTGCGAGACGATGTTCCCACTTAAAAAGATAAACACGAGTATCTATAGCAACAAACAGCAGCAAATTAGCTGCGCAATAGTTTCCATACGTCTACCACAGGTGTTCTTGTGGTTAGTTAGGATACCGCTGCTCTGTTATTTTTTTTGTGTACTGATATGGACTCCATCCAGTCAGGAACAGGACACCCAGAGTTTTATCTGCCATCTGATTGGTTTTCAGAGTGATCCTTTGCAGGCGTTTGGGTTCTGGATCGCAGAAAGCCCCACAGACCTCCATGCATGGTCTGCAGCTGCGGTCAGGAGCCCAACAGGCCACATCAGTCCGCTGGAGGACCTGGGCTGAGTCACATCATGGTGTGGTTGATGAGGTCAGACAGTGAGCGCTGCAGCTGGCTCGGAGATAAAACCAAACCCCAAATGTCTCTGACAACATCTCCGGACTATTTTTATTCGTGATACCGATATGACCGAATCCTGAGACTCTGACATTCACACTCGTAACTCAGCTTGCCTTCATATGGTTCGTTGGCAGCGAACACTGAAGATTATAGCATTGCTGTACCCACAATGACGACATAATGTAGCGTGTTACCAACGAGTAACACACAGCCGACCTGAAACAGTGGTTTCATGCTGCATAACAAGACAGTAAGGGCTATTTGTGCTCTCAGCGGAGGTCTGACAATCTTTCAAAAGAGCAGAAAAAGAAAATAAGACAAACTGGTCAGAAGCAAGAATGATTAAAGGTGCTTAATAGGAAGCATGTGGCACATTAACAGCTAAACAAAGGAAGATGTTTTGCTGAAGTCAAAGGAAGAAGACAGGAGAAACATGCATGACCTAAAAATAT
Source organism: Epinephelus fuscoguttatus (assembly GCF_011397635.1). Classification (NCBI taxonomy): domain Eukaryota; kingdom Metazoa; phylum Chordata; class Actinopteri; order Perciformes; family Serranidae; genus Epinephelus; species Epinephelus fuscoguttatus. The sequence goes on from NC_064769.1 coordinate 13,173,103, forward strand.
TTTTTTAATTGTACATATTTTCATCAAATCCGCCCGCAGAGGAAATTCATCCTCCTGTGTTTTGCATTACGTGTGTCCTCTTTCTTACCCCATTCATGTTCTTTCATATAAACATTTGCCTTAACTTATTATATACACATTTGGTTTGTGTTATTCTTCCTCTGGTACATTATTGTAGGATCATTTATCCAAGTCTTTGGAAGTATTTGTCAGTGGTATGCTTTGTAGAAAAGTTTGCAAGATTAAGTGCCCATGGACTATATGTAGTAGTTTTACTCATTTTCACTTCAGGCTTTGTGCCTTTTCTTATTCATATTGATTCTGTACCAACAGGTTTTAACTCCCAAATTGTCAAATACAGAAGCTTGGCCAGTGGTCTTGCGCTTCAAACTATGATGCTTTAAGCAACCTCTCTAGCTTAAGTTTTGGACAAACAAGGATGCCATGTCAGTTTCAGCTTGTTACATGCCACAGCCTCCTTTCAACACAAACTTTCTCAGGAAACAGGTCTCAGCAAGTGTAAGGTTTAGAAAAAACATCACTTTAACTTCCCTTACACAAGTTAATGAATGATGTATGAGATATTTGTTACACGTATGTCACGTGACGTTAACTGTGTTACGTGTTAAAAACTAGAGATCATGTTGTGGTGAGATCACTTGAGCTGCGATACAGCGATTGGCGTCTTAAAACAAATGTGATATCATTGCCCTCTCATAAGGTGAGGGCGCAATGGCCCCTACTCTTCTCTCTGTCCTCCACTTCTGACACCCTTGCTCAGACCACACCCGCTTTCAAACTTGGTCTTCATTTTGACCTCAGCTAAACATCTGTTAAGTGTCCTGAACGCATCTTGCATGGTTGCAACACATGGTTGCGTCTGTACACAGACAGACTCATAGTCATATTAACATCTGGCAAAATATTCAAACAGCTCCTGTGTTAGTTCCTGCAACCAAAGGGGCCACTACTATCACATTTTATCATTATGACACACAGTCAGACACACACACACACTGACACTCTTGTATTAATTCATTATCCTATCCCAGCTGACATTGGGTGGGGTACACCCTGGACAGGTAGCCAGACTATCGCAAGGAAAGGAAAGGAAAGGAAAGGAAAGGAAAGGAAAAGAAATGAAAGAAAAGGAAGGGAAGCCTGAGAACACCCTCAATGATATGGAGGGAACATGCAAACTCCAAACCTAAGGGCCTCAGACAGCTGGCAAACTCAAACTAGGCAATGGCGCTAACAACTACACCACCGTGCTATCCACACAGAGACTCAAAAAGTGAAAACAATACCAGCTGTCACAATGTTATTACAGCTGGTAAAAACTCTAAGTTGACTTTTGGTTTAAAATGGGACACAAACAGCAGCCTCTTTAGTGAAAGTCCTGTTTGTTTGACCCATCCATCACCCATTCCTTCCACCCTACTTTGACTTTCTCGCTCTTTATACTATGTCATTGCCGCAGATGGGTTTGCATTGGCGTTGTGGTGGAGATACACTGTATACACTCCACAGACATTTGCGAAGTCAATGGATCCTATTCATTTTCTGTGGTGAGCAAGACATCCTATCACGTGTTACATTATGGATACATCATAACAAGTTGACTGACCATTCACCGTATCGATATTAGCATAATTATGACTCGACCTCAACTTTATGCAAATGAGGTTGTTCCATCACAACTCAAACAGTCAAACTAGGCAGCGCTGATCAAATATGAATCAAGATTTTGTTATTGCATTGCCTATTTCTTGCATGAAATGTTTTCTGAAACATATTTCAGTGTACTGTTTAGCTGTTTAATGAGAAAGTTTGTGACCTGGCAGCCATCTTGAAGGCTCGACTGTTGTCAAGATGGCAGCCAGGTCACAAACTTTCTCATTAAACAGGTAAACTGTACACTGAAATATGTTTCGGAAAGCATTTATGGTGAGAAATAGTCAACACAGTAACAGAATCTTGATTCATATTTGATCAGCACTACCTAGTTTTACAGTTTGAGCTGTGATGGGCCAACCTCATTAGCATAAAGTTGTTGTTGAATCATAATTATGCCAATTCAGATACAGTGACTGGTCAGTCAACTTGCCTTAAAAAAGGAAAGGAGACAAAATGAGGGAATGACAAAAAAAAAAGAAGAAAAAAAAAGGTAACAGTCGAGCCAAAACCAAGCACTTCCAACCGGCTGGAGCAAGTCCGTCTGTTTGGGGTTTAGGCACATCTTTCCATTTGTCTGCCAGATTTGGTGTTTCTCCACCATTAGTTGAAAGTCACCATGTCTCAGACTGAGGCTAAAATGGTGCCTTGTGCGTCAGTATCACGTGCTGAGGGCCACTAGCCAAGCAGCTGTATTTGCCGCCCATGTGATGAGAACAGGTTGTCTGTACAATTTAATTCTATTGGTATACATAAATATACAAAATATTACTAAAAAAGTACACATAAATACATCATTTGTCTCTTAAATGACATTTTCTGGCATAATTGAGAAAGATTTAAGGATGTTGAATGTGTGGGGGAAGAAGGTTTTATGTCATGGTATTAAAGAAAATCATTATATTAACCACATAAAGGATCCTCATCACAAGAAGTTCTTTCATAAAACGTCTTACATCAGTGCCCTCATGTTTAAGGAATGGACACAGACATTTACAACACAGCAAACCACAGCTGGAGGTGACCATAAGTCTCCTTGCGCCGGCGCTGAGTGCTTAACTGCTCATTACACTGTGGGACGCAATTTCTTACAAGCTCTGCACTGTCTTACCTGATGAAGTTACATAACAGCAGCCAGTCAGCAAGTCAGAGAGGTCTGATCCGACACCTCATTAAATCTGCAGCATCTATCAAAACCTCCACCCTGTCTGGTGGAGGGGACTCACTCCAAACCCAAAATTACAGCATTAAATTGCCTGAATTTTTTGGTATTAGACAGACTGTGACTCTGAACTCAAGGCAGAGGCTTAATAAATGGACCCACATCCTGCAGCATATTTAGACTGCAAACTCTTGAGCCAAATTGGTATGTCATGGTGGATAAAGCTGTTGAGTTTCCTGGAATCGTCTAACACAGCATAGAGGGCATGAATACAAATTATACATCAAATGTTATAGATCCAAAATTAATCAGAAAATTTATTCCGAGCCAATACGGAATGGTAAATCTTTAGAAATGAGGCAGTGCTCATTACAATTGTAGATTTATGTAGTCTTTGGCCTTGAGGTATTCAAACCAAATTGATGCAAACATATTAGTTTGAGCTGAATATGAGTTTGACTATTAGTCTGGTTTGTGTATGAAAAAAACAGCCTTTTTCCTTAGAAAACCAACTTTGGAAAAATACAGGAAACGAATGAAACCATTGATATATTTTTACAATTCCATTTACCTGACCGTATCGGCCGCCTTCACATCTCTCTGTAAAATCACTCAAAATGATGTAGACACTGTAACATAAACCTCAACGCCCCTCTTGGAAAAACATGGCTATTACGCGAGAAGATTGATGATAGGTGCACAAAGGTATTCTCAGAATAGCCTCAGTGCAATGGGGGGAACGTATCGTTTCAAAAACAACAATGTGGTTTCAGTGTCTCACCACATTTCTCAGTGTTATGTGGGGGTACGTAATGAAGGCCCCCACAAATCCGCCGGTTGAAGTTGCGGTTGATTGTTTTGCCATGTGTAAACTGTGAGTTCACTCTCAGAACATCTCAGAATATCCAGCTGCTCCTTCAGTCACTCTCACCGGCTGGATGCATTCACACTCACTCCATCTCATGCATGTCTCACCTACACCTACACACCTCATACTGTAGTTGGAGACTGCTGTAAATCATCACTCTAGATACTTGACACCGAGTCAGCCACGCAGCTCTGTAAATCTCTCCTCTCTTTGTTTTTCACACCAACGCCTCCAATGCTACCTTTTCCTATTTTTCTGATCTGTCTTTCCTTTTACTTTTTTAGCCACACTAGCAGAATGGCTCTAGGGAAGGCAACGTCACATCACCACTTGGATCCAGACTGAAATATCTCAACAGCTATTAGCTGGATTGTCATTCATGTTCCCAAGAGGTTGAATCCTAATAACTTTAGTGATCCCCTGACTTTTCCTCTTGTGTAAGAAGGAGGATTTATGTGACAGGTCTTGACAAGTTTTGGATGGACTTCAACAAAATTTGGTAGAGACATTCATGTTTCCCTCAGGATGAATAGAAATAACTTTGGTAATCCCATATTTTTCAAATTCTTCCAATACTTTGGTTTATGACTTAATACCTACAAATCTAATAAGATTCCTCTAAGCCTCACATTGTGTTTAATGCTACAGCAAATTTTAGCCTGCTAAAACAAAGAGGTATGCAGTGTTTTGTATGAACACGCTTATGTTTTTGGTGAACCATGAACTGAACAGATCTGTTTACAGTTAATGAACCTGAACATGATCATTGTTCATTCTCGTGACAGTTAGAAACATCACACACTGTGTTTCCTGAGGATTTATGGCACCCGGCATGCTGGTGTTGTGACAAAGATTGTCTCCCTGTCAGTATGTGTTTTCCTTTACCTGAACACAGTGGGAGGCGCTATACACTTTTACAGAAGGGAAACATTATTTGACGGGGGAACAGACTTCGACAACACTGGCATAGCTAGCGCAACTGGCAGTTCAGAAAAAGCAGGTACTGGTGCTGCAGAAACCAGTCCATATGAATAATTTAAGGAGTTTTATGAACAAATTAGCACAGATTTGTCACATTTTTATGCAAATTGTGTCTGCCGCATCTAAAAAATAAACAAGTCAGCCACATCACTGACAAATTTGAAAGGACACATCAAGTTGAGAAGGCTTTTCTCATGGACTGTTAATATATTTTTCTATGAAAGATAATGAACCAAAATTAGCACATATCCTACATAAGCCTGAGCCAGTAATTTGCACATAATCCACATTTTTGGGAGGGCTGCAATCACGTGACTAATGTACTGAAGGGAGTAAAGAATAAATAAGGCATCAGTCCAGTAAGGAGGCAGTTTGGGGTGATGGATGAGTCACAAAATACAGGACTTCCACCTGGACACTGGTGTTCGGAGCTACACCACAATGTAATGTAATTTGTGGGGCACTAAATTGTAGGATATCATAAGAACTGTTGTATGTGGATATGCTGAGTTGAAGCATTCAACCAGTCTGGGCAAATATCTGGGAGTGAATGATAATCACAGGGTTTTATTTCATTTAGAACAAAAAAATGGAAGACATGAATGTAAAGAAGTTCATTTCATAGGACTGTGAATTTGTTCAGAATTCAAATTGTGAACTATAAACATGACCTTGTTTATTTCAATCTGTGTGAACTGAACTTTGAGCTAGCTGAGCATACACAACACTGCTGACATTAGCTTTTAGCTGAAAGCACTGCTGTGCTCAAGTACTGCCTTAAAAAAATAACTAGCATGGCTGTGGAGTCTTGGGGTCATGGTCGAAAAGACCTGATTTGTATTAGGTGTTGTGCGACCACATTGGAAATCAAATGTGTTTATAGTTGTTCTTGAAGGTGAATAGCTGTCTGCCAGTAAGCTGTGTCAAGAATGATAAAAGTCAGTTAGAAAGAGAAGTTCAAAGCCAGGTGGCCAGTTACGTATGAAGTGGGTGTGAATGACGGATTTTCTCGGAAAGTTTGCAGACATTGTCTGACACAGTTCCCCAAATTCTAATGTTGGAGAGGTGTGAGTTTCCAAAGCTGGTCGACCATCCGACAACCAGTTCTGATGAAGCATACTGGCAGCTTTAGCCTTGTTTCCTCTCCTCCTCCTCCTCCTCTTCCTCCTCCCCTATCATAAACCTACGTACTCTTCAAAAATACTGAATGTCCCATTTTACTCAGCTTAACAACAACAGGGATTCTACATAGAAAAACATGTATCAAACAATTGCTTCAGGATGTGAGGACAAAACACACCTACGCCATATTGAGCTGCTTGTTTACACAGCGCGAACAGCGCTGCATTGTGCTCCATTGAGTCCTATTCCAGGTGCTCTCATTAATCCTTCATAGTTCTGGCACGTTGAGACCAAGCGTGTCTGGACTAGAAAGGTCAGCCATACGGTGGGAAACGACACATAGTGGGAGAGCACACTGGGTCATTTGTTTAGTCACAGTCAAATTACTGCAGTGTTCTCAAGAGTGACAGAGACTATGAAAAATGCAAAAATCTCTGTCTGAAAATGTTTCCGGCAGGGCATTCATTGTGCATATTGAATGTCAAATCCCATCTGAAGAGACGCACTGATCTCCTCCCACAAACATTAATTCTGTATTCATCAAAGTAAACAGGAACTATTAGGGATGAATGTATTTATTGTGCATGAGTGCTACTATTTAAGAACAAAAAAGTTTTTTACTCGTGTAGGAGTGTGCTGGGTTGGTAAGCGTTATTATGTGTCTGATATTTGAGTGGGAGTACCACATTTTGTTATGTGGAATTATAACCTACTATTCCTCATAATGAATGGTTCACAAGGGGGAAGTGGGCCACATGCACATATGGTAAAGTGAAGTTACTTAAGATGAAGGCTCAAATTAGTGACCTTGTTTGAATGTTAAGGCGCGGACGCCATGCCAATTTAACTGAATTTCTTTGTTACATCCAAACTCTTTGAAACTGTACTCTCTATTTCCTGTCTAGCAGTATAGGAGCAGGAAGATAATGTATTTCCCAGAGAGACAGATGTCCGATCCCTAAAGTGGAGTTCAGGAAATGAACAGATTTATTCCACATTTTGTCTCGGTCTCAGTGTCCTCTACCTTGAACAGTTACAAGTTCTTTCGTAACACCAAATGCTCAGATTCCTGCTGACTACCCTATTGCATATGTATCCCGAAAGTCTGCTATTTGTTTGCTCGGAAAGATCACATGTGGCATTTAAGGCTTGTTCACCGTAGTAATTGTCCCCATTTTTCAGGGAAGATATTACAGGGTCAACGGATCTTAACACAGTCCCCTGCTATGAAGAAGTCACTAAGGTTCACAGCAACAGGGGATATAACTGTGTGAGAACATGGTGATTTACAACAGCCTGTGCCACCTGTGACTGTCTGTTTGCCCCAGGCTGAGGATTTTGGGGGGGTTGAGTGAGGGACAATCCACCAGCTAAAACTCATAGCTTAAAGGGTAACTTTGGTATTTTTCAACCTGAATCCTATTTCCCCATGTTTTTGTGTCTCAGTGACAAATGGAGACAACAATTACCTAGTATTGAACGAGACCGCTGTGAAACAGGCTGCAATGCTGGCTCTATGAATGCTTAAATTATTGTTTACTGAAACAGAGTCCGGTGGGTATGGTGATGGTGATTTTGGGGCTGTTTCTGGTTGAACAAAAAGGACCTTACTCTTTAACAAAAAGGTCTAGGGATCCAATCCATAATGTTGTCAGAAACATATAATAACAATCCGAAGTGATTTTTTTTGGTGTATTTTAGTCAACAAACACTGTGGTGTTCACACCAGGCTTGAATAAAACATTTGCATGAGTGCATTACGTGTAAAGTTTATGTAATGACGTGACTAGACACGAATTCCCGCTGGGTATTGCGATGGACATGACATAAATGACTCGAAATACACAAATTAAGCAGCACGAATGAAGCAAGTAGCACGATTTCACTTCCTACACGCATTGAAATGTATGACGCCGAGGATGTAGCGGCGGAAGTTCATTCACCCATAAAGCAATTTCACGTGTGTAGGCCGTGAGTTATTCACACGTATGAAGCAAGTCAACAGAAAATATTCTAGCGTCCAAACTCACGTGAGTAACACAACGTGGACATTCACACCGCATTTGGTGTGAACACAATATAATGTCTACAGTTCTTTGTTTACAGCTACCATGGTTACAGGTGGTGTTTGGAGATAAAGAAACATGACCTTACCTTCTGAGTGGTGGCTTCTGTGTTTTCATCAATGGACAACATCCGGGACTGAAAAATGAGGCCAATGTTGAAGTGCCAAAAACTGCAGTTCCTTGAATGACCACTTGAGACTGGCTTCAAATGTGAGTCAATGTTAAAATGCCAAACTTAACAGCAGAAATAACCACTTTTACAGCCAGTATAATCCACATCTCATTTATCCAGTTGTATGCTCAGTACTTCCCAAACAGACAGACCTTTACTCTCTCCTCTCTTCAAAGCCAGACTCCATTGACAAAAACAATAATTTTACCTTGCTGAACACAGGAGCTGCTGCTCTACCACTGCCTCAGTCACTAGCTGTTTGTGTTACTGCTTGACTTTGCTGAATTCAAACTAACACATTACATTGACTAAGTCACACAAACAAAACAACTGATTGTGGCAGCTCTACACCAGCAGGTCCCATGTTCAGTGAGTTAAAATGACTGTTTTTGTCAGTGGAGTCTGGCTTTGAAGAGAGCATAGATAAGTTTCACTTCTTGGTACAGTTCATTGTGGGAAAGTTCTGTCTGTTTGGGAAGTATTGAGACAAAAGTGGCTAAATAAGACTTGGATTATACTGCATGAGTTGTGAGAGTTTGTAAATGGATATTTGATATAGCTTTGCTGTTGTTAAATGCGGACCCCTTTTACAGCAATTCATCAAGAAATTTCTCCGCTTTTGGATTGATACAAAAACTTTTATAGCTAATTTCTACATGCACGTATTAATCATATATTCATATATCTCACCTGGTTACGTTTTTTAAGGTGTAAAGTTACACATATTTTGGCGTGTGGGAGGGCTGCCTTGAGTGAGCATTAAGCATCTCTACAGTCTATGGGTCAGATACCCCTCATGTTTTTTCACAGCTCCAAGTTCTTGTTCAAATATGGTCACTTCTGACTCTAAAAAAACAAGATAGCGATGGCTGAAATGCCAAACACGATGCTAAAAACCAATGGATGACGTCACCACATAACTATGTCCATTACTTTATATGCAGCATTAGCATTATTTAAGCTAACACTCTTGGCACCGACATTTAAGGAGCAGTGTGTAGGATTCAGTGGCATCTAGCGGTGAGGTTGCAGATACTGAATACCCCTATCCTCACCCCTCCCTTTCTAATTGTGTAGGAGAACCTACAGTGGCCTTCAGGTACTGCCACTTCAATGTAAAAATGCGAAAGACTTTCTCTATAGCCACCGTTTTGTTTGTCCATTCTGGGCTACTGTATAAACATGGTGGACACTGTGGACAAGGACCTGCTCCTAATGTAGATATAAATAGGTCATTCTGAGCTCATGAAAACACAACAATTCTTAATTTCAGGTGTACACTAATGAAAGTGCATTTCTGCCAGTAGGTGCCCCTAAATCAGGGGTAGGCAACCTGTGCTCCGGAGCCACATGTGGCTCTTTAGCCCCAGTCCAGTGGCTCCTTGAGCCTTTGAGAAAAGAAGTCTATGGAAGTTCATTCTATGAATCCAAATGTTGCTGAACCTTGATAGCAGTGGCTGGTTAGCTATGGATGCCAAATCCAAAAAAGTAAATTGAATAAAATAGAGAATGTAGTAGTGCGTGGACAGATTTGTTTGCTCTCACTGCCAGCTCTGCAAAATTTAAGTACCAGATAATTATTAATAGTGCCTTGCACAGTGTCCACCTTGTGGTAAAACATATTAACAAATGCTTATTTAGACCATAAGTATACGCTAATTTAGACTTACTAGGCTATTTACCTTGATTACAAGGCTCCACACAGATTTTTTCAAATTATTTTTGGTCAAAAATGGCTCTTTTAATGGCAAAGGTTGCAGACCCATGCCCTAAATCCTACACACCACTGCTTTTAGTTACTAAAATGCAAGATGCTGCATATGCCAAGCAGCCTAATCCACTTTTTGGGTGGTTGTGTTTCATCATAGTTTTTCTTTTAAAAGGTATGTGTTGTTTAGTGTTTGTTGTGAAAAAAGGTCACCCAGGAATATTTTTCGTCATAGCTATTGTTAAAGAAATTCAAATGTATAACGGACTAAATGGGTAATAACATGGTTTTTTTTGTGTGTATGGGAATGTTGAAAATGTTAATGTTACCAATTGGAAAACTGTCCAAAACTATGAAAGACAGACGTCGTAATACAGTGCAATTAACTATTTTACTGGAACTTTATTTTCAACATTGCAAGACGTAATGAGATTAATGGCAGTCGAGGATGACGAATGGGCAATTCCTAAGCACATATAAATATTTCGCCCACCGACACAGTACTTCCTGTTGCTCCTTGTTGTGTAAAAGTGTTGCCAAAACATGTACTAGTAACTAGGCATAGTTTGCATGTGGGTGTGTAACGTGTGAATGGAAACCAGGTGCTTTTGTGCTCTGCCAACGCAGGCTTGTTGTTGCATCGTCAGCTTGGTGTGTCTAGAAGTAGCTTAACGAGCTCAGCAGGACCTCTCACATCAAACACTCCGCTAATGGCTGATAAACTCGTTGGGTTTGGTCGAGCCGGACAACAAATGGGTGCGTTTACGTTCAAGGCAGCATGGCAAATAACCAGTGTGTTTCTCAGACCATCCGTTCTAGATCCAGGCCAGCTATTTTCATGAGATGTTAAGAGGAAACAGCTTTCTGGTTTATGGGAAAGCAATAAAATGTCAAATCCTTGACTGGTCAAAGCAGGAGCTTGTTAAAAAAAAAGAGAAAGAAAATCCTTACGTGAGGTAAGGAATGACAAAGGCAGATGGAAAGAGACAGGCTGGTGTGATGTCATAACATTTCTGCAAGAGGAAGAGACATCGCTGGTAGAGATCAGGTATAAAAAAAGAATAGTGAAACAGACATCAAAGAGCTTATCAGGAGGAATCAACAGAGTGATTTTCAGTGATTTACCCCATATGGGAAAGGACATAAATTTTAAACAGATGTTGTGGTTCATTTGCAGGTTGTCAACAACACAGTCAAAGTTTTTCCTCTAAGTTGTCTGTGTGATACAAATAATCTCCAGACAAAAAAATAAAAATACATTGTCTACACACAGTATTAATCACTGGTCCAGGCTTAATTAAGCAAACCTTGGTGCTTTGCCGGCTTCACTTTCCCTGTATTTATTAAACCAGACGAACATGTGTTCGACAAACACTGCCAAGATGAGACTGGAGGAAAAGAATAAAAGACCCAAGAGGCACATTAAGGTTTTGAGGAGTGAAGTTTAATGGGATCATGATTGTCTTTGTCGGACGTCAAATATTTAATTGGTTTACGGGACAAAAAGCACAACCAGAGCCACTTCTACATTCACTCAGCCAACTAAAACTCTCTACATTGGATACACCATCAGAGCAGAAAAAAACCCAAGAACCACTTTCAGCAGCTCAGTGTTACAGAGGGTCATTACTTTTGACAAATGACAGACATTTTGCTTTTTCAAAGGTTGGGCGAAAGGCTACAACATATTATCTTTCTCATTTCATCCGAACACACTGTTCCCAAATAACCATTTTCATCTCCTCCTATCAAAGGGATTTATTGTTCTAGCTGGGTAAAACTCTCTTTCGCTCCTTTCTCTTGTATCTGGGCAATCTCTCCTCTCTGATTATGCTTTAGCTGGTTGAGATCAGTGTTACTCTCCGGGGGAGTAAAAGTGACCTCAGTCTGACTCATTGGTCGGCATCCGTCCGCTCTCAAGGCCCTACGACATGCGCAGACTGACAGAGAGACAGACTGGCAGAGTGCTGCTGGGTAGACAGATGAACAGAGAGACAGAGGTACAGACAGGCAGGGTCCTAAGGTTGCCCAATGACGAAGGAGAAGGAAGGAGGCAAATTAGTGCAGTAACAGTCTGACCTTATTGGACAGACTGTTAGCGAATGGGGCACTGGGCTACGGCCGACGTCACAGCGTGCTAGTTGTGGAAGCAGCCAATCGCTTTCCTATGTAGATCCTAAAAAAAGAGAAAATAGTAGTTTGTAATTTGTTAAACCCCACCCTCAACGGCAGTTGTCCAATCATAGCTTAGCAACTGTAGCTTGCCTCAACAGGCCTGTCAAGCTTTGGATTTGTTGTTGATTTTAAAGGAATACTTCACCCACCCAAATAACTATTTCTATATCAATTATCCACCTCAATGTCATGTTGAATTCACAAAGACAGCTTTGTTTTTCTTGCATGCCTCCATGGTGAACGAAGAATCCAAAAAACAGAGAAATTTCTTGATGAATTGAAGTAAAAGGGGTCCACATTTAACATCAGCAAAACCACATCAAAACATACATTTACAAACTGTCACACAACTCATGCAGTATAATCCAAGTCTTAGTCAGCCACTCTTTTCTCAGTACTTCCCAAATACAAAGAACTTTCCAACGAGGAAGTGTACCATGAAGTGAAACTTATCTATGCTCTCTTCAAAGCCAGACTCCACTGACAAAAACAGCAATTTTAACTCACTGAACACAGGAGCTGCTGGTCTACTGGTGCCTCAATCAGTTAGACTGTTTGTGTTACTGTGTTAATTTATTGCATTAGTTTGGATTCAGCAAAGTCAAACAGTAACACAAACAGCTTCCAATCGAGGCAGTGGTAGACCAGCAGCTCCTGTGTTCAGTGAAGTAAAATTACTGGTTTTGTCAATGGAGTCTGGCTTTGAGAGAGGAGAGAGTAAAGGTCTGTCTGTCTGGGAAGTTCTGAGCATATGACTGGATAAATGAGACTTTGGTTATACTGCACAAGTTTTGTAAGAGGTTGTAAATAGATTTTTTATATTGTTTTGTTGTCAAACATGAACCCTTATGACCTCAATACATCGGGATTTTTCTCCGATTTTGGATTCTTGTTTCACCATGGAGGCATGCAAGAAAAACAAAAGAAATTTCCACAAAATCAGCAAAACACAGGGTGAGTAATTGATATACAAATGGCAATTCGAGGGGTGAGGTATTTCTTTAAGTATGTGTCTGCGTCTCACCCGACTCCAAGTGTGAGCAGGTGTGAAGCCAGCAGAGAGGGAACAAGGATGAGGAGAACATCGGAGGAGAAGATTCCTCTCTTCATCACCTCCGTCTTCCTCACGCTGAGGGAGCCCTGCTGCTTCGGGTGCTGAAACACAAACTCTCTGCATAGACAGTAGAGGGATGAGAGACGCAAGGAGAGGGAAGACAGAAAAATAAACAGAGATAATGAGAACACAAGAGAGAAGACTGAGGATGCATGAAAGGTAGCACAGTACTGAGAGGCCATTAAGAGCTTCTACCTGTCAGATAGACTTATTGTATTGCAGGAGATTAAATGTCAAGTGTGGCAGTGTAAATAAAAAATGAGAGTGATTCATGTGCTCCTCAACACTCAAAGGTATAATCCATAAAAAATAATTTAAGACACAGCACTGGAACATGCAGTCAAAGTCAAACTGAAGACACACACTAGACAACAACTCGATCCCAATTTTTTATTTGTGCTAATTTTTCAACTAGTGCCAAACATAATAAAGACAAAGGTAGTTAGTTTCAGTTTCCCAGCAATGTTTGAGCCACCCTTTGCAGCATTTTTCAGTGGTATTTGAGCCACCGATAATGGGTGTTTCTCACCGAAGCGTCCCTGCTTTTCCAGCAACTTTTGTGCCACTAAAGATAGGTGTTTGGGCCCAACATAGTATACATACATACAACATAGTATTTTCCTAACCATAACAAAGTGTTTTTTGTGTCTAAAACCAACACTGTATTCACCACTATCTGTGTTTTAGAGAAACTTATAATGCAAACATTTTTTCTAGCACTTGGATTGTCTAACTGTAGGGAGTCTGTATTTTTGGAGAACTGGGACAACAGGTTGTTGGAGAAGTGGACTTTCGGTCCAATGGTACATTTTTCAGACTAGCGAGGCTATGGAATTTCGGGCCGTTGGAACAATGGCCAGTATTCTTCATGTTAACGAAAAGATTTACTGTTACAGCACAAAACTCCCCACAAAACCACAAAATTGTTGTTTTTATATTTCTGTTTTTTGTATAGATTTAACAAACTAAATACAAAGTGTATTTAAAGAGCTTTAGAGGTGCTGGTAAGCAATGTTTTGAACTTAAGAGAGAGCTAGGCTAGCTGTTTTCCCCTGCTTTTATCTTTATGCTAAGCTACGCTAATCACCTCCTGCCTTCAGCTCACAGAAATTAACTTCCTGTCTAACTCTCGACAAGAAAATACTATTCATTTGAAACTGTTAACACACCTATACATCTACGCAAGTACCTACAACTACTTTAACGACATAGGGATGAGGACATTTTTTGAAAAATAAATAAAAAAAGTATCATAAAAAAGAAAAGAAAACATATTAAATCACTCCAAAGGATCTAGTCTTACTTTGGGGGCATATTTTCGGGTCTACTGGACCAGTCCCACACCCAGTCAGTGTCCACCCGCCGCTCAGCTTCCTCCTGCATATGGGATTAGATGATGAGCAACAGCAGAAAAACAAGAGGAAGGAGAATAGACAGAGATGAGAAAATCAGGACAGAGACAATGACGTTAACCTGCAAATCTCAGCACATGTACGCGCCTGAAACTGATATCCTCCTGATAGTCTTCCAGCTTTAACATATGCCTTGTAAATCTTCGGAGGGAATCGCTAACATACCGTTCTGAGTAAGACAGCTTTAATACAGTTCAATAAAACAGAACAACTTCCATGACATAGGTGATCTATCTCAAGCAAGTTTAATGCCTCTGCATGCTGATTTAAGACGGTGCTAAAATAAATGGAAATGAGTGGCTGGAAAGTATGAAATTAGTATAAAAAGCCTCTCTGTGCTTTGGTGAATGGTCAGCAATAATGTAAAATAACAAAATGAAATGTCTGTGTATTTTTCAGATTTATGTTTTGCATTAAAGATTACAAAAAGAAGGATGAAGTTATCTGACCTGTATGGTGATACAGTCACTGTCCTGCTCACTAGTGGGTCTTGGGGAACCAGTGGACTGTGGAGTCCCCGCTTGCGGAGGACTGCGGACAACAAACAGACATTTTAAATGTGGGTTTAGTATCGAGATATGACAGACTGCAATTTGCCAACTCTACATTTCTGTTAAAACAAACAGAGAAAGTAAACACATGTTGTGAAAAACAAGCAAAGTTCCACTGAGCACAGAATGAAACTCATTACTGTGCAAATTATTCTTACACCTCGCTGTGCAGCTCAACCCCCCAAACAAAACACAACAAATAAAACACACACAAACGGCACCATTACCTGTCTCTACTCCTCTCACACTCCAGCTGTGCCTCCAGAAGGATCCTCTCCAGCTCCCCCTGCAGGGCGGAGGAGATGCTGTCCTGTGGCCCTGTCAGACTCTCCCTGCGGCTCACAGCTGCAATCAGCTCCTCCAGCTCGACCCAGGAGCCTGATGAGGAAACAATAAGAGCAGCAGAGTTTGTAATGATGCTCAGGCAGTAAGCAAGGCAGCAGACAATGCTGGGGCTTTGTGCACATATGTTAGACTGCAATGAGCCAGACAGGAGACATGGTGAGGGAAGTAAACAAATCTATAGCCTTAAAATATAGTGTTTACATTGAGTCAAATTTACAAAGCATGCTAAAAAACCCTTATCACTACACATCTGTCACAGAGAACAGAGAACACTACAACAGCATAAAGCTCATATGGGTTTAAAAAAGAACACACAGAGAGAGTCAGAGTCCCAGTTATAGTCTATGGGGCAGCCCCAGACTTTATACTCTATGACATAACAAGTTTGAGACTTACTTCTCTGGTTTCTGGCTTTGAGACAGAGTAGCTCATGATCACAAATAATAACTGAATTTTCCTACGCCATGGAAATGACATATTGGACTTCTTATTTAAGTGGTGTTCCTCTTAAAAGGAGCAGTGTGTAGGATTTAGTACAATATAGCAGTGAGGACTGCAGATTGTAATCAGCTGAAACTTCTCCCATGTGCCAAGCGTGAACTCCCGGTTAGTGTTCCTTCTGTGTTTATTGTTCAGGTTTTTACCATGAGCCGAATTATCCACAGAGCTCTCCTCCTCTCCAAAACAAACAAACCCAGTGATTTAAACTGGTGCAGATTAAAGCAGTTTCACATTACAAATCAGTGCTTCTCCAACGCTCCTTGCCATGTCGGAGACGGGCCGCTAGCCCAGCAACTGGTCATGTGTGCTCACCTTTTTTCTCTGATAACTTAAGATTCAGGCTTTGAGGTTTTTACCAGGAACTGAGTTATCTGCAGAGGTCTCTTCCTTTCCAAAACAAAAGGACTCAGTGATTTAAACCAGTTACAAAAAAGGGTTTTAATGGTTTTGCATTAAAAAAAGTTTTGGGCTACCATAGAAACATGGCGGTGCAACATGGAGGAGTCCGTGCATGAGGACCCACTCCCTATGTAGATATAAACAGCTCATTCTAAGGAAATGAAAACACAACGATTCTTATTTTCAGGTGATTGTATACTAAGCAAAACATACTTAATTAATTATATTCAATTTCTGCATATATATTCCCCTAAATCCTTTACACTGTACGTAAATATGATAAAATAATGTTATGTTACAAAATGCTGCTGCCAGTGTCAATGATTCTGACCAGATTGTGATTAAAAAACAGTAAAATTTGTTAGTTTTGTTTCATATGTGTGAAGAATTGTGTCTGATGTGTGAAATGTTTTTATAAATAAATCAAACTGCATTAAAATTTCTCTGAATGATGAAATATTTTGTCTGTTCTCAGTTTGAACACAGTCCTACTTTTAATGTCAGTTTCTGAATAATTTGCGATTAATTGAATTTTGTTTGTTTTTTCCCCACGTTTTTAATTTTTAACGTTTAAATTATTGGTGCTTTTGTTTGCGATAGCAACTCATTTCAATTGTTTTTTACTTGTCTTTAAATTACTGAGCACTGCAGCTTTTGTTATCTCCAAATAACCAACCAGTCCTATTCTGTGGCTCAAAATGATTCACGCTGGGAACAGTTTTTCAGCCATACAATTAATATTTTTGTCAAGACAAATCTAATATTGCCATACCTATCTAAACTATTTAAGCCAAATATTTTCCTTTTAAAATATCCATTGGTGTGGAGTAGACACGTGTGTGCTGCTGTGCACTGACATTATGGTGACTTATCAGCAGCACTGCGGATGTTCTGACATGACAAACAGTGAAAGACACAGTCTGTTTCTCCCTATCAATGAACTCTGAACACAGAACACAGCCCATGAATGAATGGACGCACTGGTTCATTGGGTGCATGAGCAGGGAAAAGATTTGCACATGTACACACACGCACATGCTTAGCTGTGTGTATGGCGTGCACACACCCACAGCCAAACAGTAGGGCAGGGCTAACTCAGGCTGACAGCATGCTTGCTTACGTAAGATCTTATTTCTGTTAGAGATTAGCCATCCACCCTCTCCCTTCCTCCCCTTGTTTCTCTCTTGTCATGCTGTCTGTGTCCCTCGGTGACACAGGCAGCGTTTACAAAATATCAACACCTCATCTGACTACCAAAGTGTCCTTCCCCTCTCATCTGATCGCTCTAATCCTCACTTTACCAGGGTTTTTGACACTCTGTAATCACACAAACAGCAGCAGAGGGGGTAGAGACAAGAGTGGGCACAGAGCTGGAGGGAGGGGAGTGGGGGGGAGGGCAGAGTGGGAAAACTGTGCCATTGCCCTAGTTTTTTTTTTTTTACAGAGCAGAGTTATGACATAACAACTGCCTCGTTGCCTGACTTATCTATCTGTCGCCATTCTGCGACACTAAATCAGTTTCTATGGTGCAATCCTGTACACATTCATCTGTGCCACAGCCAAATCAGCTTTATGTAATGTGGACAAGAGCTGGATACTAAAAGCCTCAATGAACTGTGGTACAACTGGCTCATTTTTTTGTTTGCTGAGCTATGAATGTCTGTTTCCAGTTTCAGGACTGTACAGAAATTGAAAGGGACATGGGGGACAAAAAGGGGGGAGGGTTATGTGTTTTTTTTTAAGCTGTAGGGAGAGTAGGCAAATTGTTTTGGGAGAGCAGGAGAGGGTCTTGTATTTTTTGCCTGTATTTATATTTCATTTCACTTCACCTTTTTCTTGCATGTTTCCTGAAAAAAAAGAAGACTGAGTAGTTACATCAAAAATGTTGCAACCCAAAAAAATGTGTTTTGTGTGCACCATGGACCAAAAAGGTGCATTGTGTCATACAAACATCGTACTGTAATTGTACTTCCATCCATGCATTTTTACA
This sequence comes from Epinephelus fuscoguttatus, assembly GCF_011397635.1. NCBI lineage: Eukaryota > Metazoa > Chordata > Actinopteri > Perciformes > Serranidae > Epinephelus > Epinephelus fuscoguttatus. Next base: position 13,191,343 of record NC_064769.1, read on the forward strand.
TACATTTTTAATTTGCACATAAAAATATCTGAGTGCAGATGCTGGAAAAAAAAGTTGAATTATTGCAAAAAAAAAAAAGGTACCTTCTTCTTCGGTAATTTAACGGCACCAGACATTTTATCTCAATGTGCCCAACTTCTAACAATCCTAACAGCAGTAGTAGATGGACACTCACAATATTTCACATTTTCTTTTGCATGTTATCTGGAAATTTGCGCCACATTTGTGTGGAAACTTGACTAGTGGTAATACTGGCTCAGCAGCTGCAATTTTCTGTACATACAATGAATTTGTTATTTTGGGGGACAACTGCTAATTCTGTGCCTAATGTGGAATTTGGGCTGTATAGAAAAAATATTGTTCTATTGACACTACTAAACTGGGTGTTACAAATGTTTCTAAGTCCAGGGGGGTCGTTCAAAACAAATATCGACATCAGAGCTAGGTTGATAAATTGGCCACATAAATCAGCCGATACTACCTTAGTACAGAAACAGTATATCGGTATCAGTGTGCATGTCATGCTGATTAAAGAAATTGTTTTACAGTAATAGCAGACTAGATCTGAGGTAATTTAGAAAGATTGTCACCGTTATATAACAGTTGTCAACCAAAGACAAGTTGATTTTACAACTTTAAATTGGCCTATGTATCTTAATTACAATTTAAATAAATATGATAGTCTACAGGATCTGTAGTGATTTTGATTGTTGATATTGTGCTCAAATATCAACATAAGAAACTCCAGTATTAGACTAATTGATAACCCTATTTTGCGTTTAAAAAGTCAAGGCTCATACACCTATAATTGTCACACAGTCCCTTACTGTCCTGCTCCCTGTTACATTGTTCCCCTTGTTTTACCCGGCATCCTATGTGCCAGGCAATGTGCAAACAGCACAGTGGAGCTATAAGCGTCAGGAAATCTCCACATCTTAATTGGCTTACAGAGATACAAACAGGTGAGTCAGGGAATCCGTTTACACAATGACGGTGTCAGTGGCAACAACAATGCCAACTATGAAACTGGCAGTGCCTTGTTCTCTCTGTGGCATCCTCTCACACCTGCTGTCATCCTGACATGCTGTTGGTATCATGTCTGCACTGATGACAGCATACCTGGAGACACACTGAGCGAATGAATGGGGTCATTGCTCACAATGTTTACACACTTTGTTGATATTTGCATTGGGAAATTAAACCGATCTGCGCACACACACACACACACACACACACACACACACACACACACACACACAGCCGCTTTAATAATGATCTCGGTTAGCTGTTTGATGGCTAGATGTGTGCATGAAGCATTACGTCACGGCTGTAAAGGTAAATACACACATATTATGGTATGCTAACAGCGAAGCAAACGGCCTGGTCCCTTTACCACCATCACTCACCGTAGAGTCCGTCCTCTGGTGTCTGCGAGCCGGACAGAGACATGCTTGGACGTCGGGGTCTGGATGGATGGATGGATGGAGAGATGGAGAGCTCGGAGAGATGCTGACACTGGCCGACGAGGACGAGCAGGTGCAAATGGGTTTCTGCCTTGTTCGCTTTTCTCTCAATCACTCTTGTGTTTGTTGTAGTCTAAAAAGGACACTAGGCACCGACGCTGCGCTAATCCTCCCCTCCCTCTCTCCCTCCATCCTCCCCTCCTCCCCCCTCCGTTTCCCACGTGTCAGGAGGGAAGAGGTAAACAAAACAAGCCGAGAGCTCAGCAGGTAAAAAGCCACACCGACAACAAGGTGCGTGGCACAGCAGTGTGTGTGTGTGTGTGCCCTGAAGTGACCAACAGTTTTTGTTCAATTTAAAATATTAATTTCTAATTCTCTAAAAGTTACCCATGAGATGATAAGAAAAATTGACTCATACTTACAAATACATTTTTATGCAGTTTGGACAGACACACAAACACCACTTTTAGTTCCATGTTCATATCACATAGTCTGCACATGTTCTCTCACTGTTGATTATCTCACATAATCTATTGAGAGCTTTAAGTCAGGTCAGTTCTATTTAAAGATCCTCCCTTCATGAAGTGTAAACTAGTGAATTTAATGATCCTAAATAAATAATTTGGGATTTCACGATTCCCTCTGGCTGCTGTTTGTCTTTTTGATTTGGTAATAAAGCAGTTACAGATGTTGGCCATTCATTACAAATACTTTCACACTTTCTAATCAGTCATCAAGTCCAGAGTTATGAGTTCCAGATGTTAATATGTTGTTAATCCATGGATTTTATTGTTTCTGAAGGGTTACTGGTTCAGAGTGCCTGCCTATGTCATGAACTAAATAACCATCTCAGAAGATAAATGAAGTCTCCTGCTGGAGGAACAAACCACAGCCAGTAACCAGCTCCACTTATTTGATGAATCAACCCCTTTGAGCAATAACTCACCATTTTCCAGACAAAATACTAAGAAGATGACCTCAGTGTTGTCAGTAACAACTTGACCAACAACTTGGCCTGAATGTATCCCACAGTTAAGGCTACTAAATGTCAGTGTCTTTGTCTTGCAACTTGATATGACAATATTTCTGATAATATAACCACTTATTTAGCAGCATAATTAAAGGTCCAGTGTGTAGATTAAGGGGGATATATTGGCAGAAATGGAATATAATATAATTAGTGTGCTTTATTTTGTTTATAATAACCTGAAAATAAGATTTGTTGTGTTTTCATTACCTTGGAATGAACCGTTTATATCTACATAGGGAGCAGGACCTCATTTATGGAGATCGACATGTTGCACCGCTATGTTTCTACAGTAGCCCAGAACAGTCAAACCAAACAATGTCTCGAGATAGGGCCAGTCACTGTAGTTAGCGTCCCCTCCGCAATGACAGCATTGACAGCATTGACAGCAAGAACTCGATGTTCTTACTGATTTTAATCACCTGGTCCATTTGTTTTGGAGAGAAAAAGACCTCTACGGATAATTTGTGTCCAATAAAAACCTCCTAACAATGAACACTGAAGGAATTCTAGCCGGGGAAAATTACAGCTGGCTGCAATCTGTAATCCTCACCACTAGATGTCACTGAATCTCACACACTATTCCTTTAAAATAAAACATTTATACTATTTTTTAGGAGAACAAAAAAGAATCACATGTAAATACAAAAACTTTTTTGATGAATACAAACCAAAAGCTTGATTAACTATTTTGCATATATGACTTAATCGTAAGTGTACAGTGTTGAAGTACAGACTCCTTCATATTCCTGTAAGACAGAGTAAATAGGTGAAGCAACTCTTTCAGTATAAATGTCTGCTCAATTGATTTGCAGTAATAGTCAAACATAGCATCTTTATTTTGCAAGTAGTGGATTCATTTTTAACCTCAGTTAACCCCAAAATCAAAAATACATATTTTCCCTCTTACCTATAGTGCTATTTGTCAATCTAGATTGTTTTTGTGTGAGTTGTTGAATGTTGGAGATATCAGCTGTAGTCTGCATTCTTTCAGATATAATTGAACTAGATGGCACTCAGCTTGTGGTGCTCAAAGCACAAAAAAACACACATTTGGAAAAACTCAACAGCAATGTCTCTTTCCAGAAATTATGACCTGGTTACTCAAGATAATCCACACAGCATGTTGCTCATTGTTTTATGTAGTAACTATTTTCTCTCTACTGAACTACATCCAGCAACTGTATCATCATGTGAAAGGAAAAATTCATCTACTGCTAGCTCACTTAGCACCACTGGGCTAGCTAATGCTACAGCCTATTATTTTTACAGTCCATGGTTACAGCTCAGCTGAGGAGGACGCTAATTCTGTGTGATGTTATGGTTGGTGGGTGTGGCTTGCTCGAAAGAAAATAGTGCCTATATGAAACTGCTCACAACAAGGTCTGTGGATTATCTTGAGTAACCAAGTCATGATGTCTGGAAAGAGACATTGCTGTTGAGGTTGTTTGTTTTTATGGTGCTTTGAGCACCACAAGCTGAGTGCCATCCAGTTCAATTATATCTGAGAGAAGGCAGACATCTCTACAGTCAATATCTTTTGACTAATATATTTTAGGGTGGGCTGTCCCTTTAAATGAAAAGGCCAATTAACAATTTTTGTTATTTTTGCATAGACATAGAAGTTCTGGTCTGATGGTATATTCAGTTTAACTGGAAACTAGGGGTGTAAATCACAAGTTTAATCACAATATGACATATCATTTTTTTTGGTTGCAATACAATATTTACTGTTATCACAGAGTTTGCCATACAATTTTGATTCGATTCAATTCGGGGGCCTTTGATTGATATGAGATTATATTTGTAAATATCCTCCTTATCTTTTTCTTGGCTGGTTACCATTATCTGCTTGGTGCTATAAGCTGCTAGCCCTGTTTGAATGTCTAGGAAGGAGGTCTACCATGGGAACTTCAAAGGTGTATCTTAAAGATGACAATATGTATTAATGTTTTCACTTTGCATCAATGATATTGGATGGTTGATCACTGAATCAATATATCGATCCAGATCGATGTATCATTACACCCCTGCAGGAAACCAGATGGTTTCAGTTTGTTATGAACCAAATTGTTGCTCAAGGGCAATTGTGTCAGGTTGTCACCAAAAACATTGAACATTATCCTCTGAGGACTATGAACATACAAAATTTCATTAAAATCATGGAATCAGATCTGTTATCAAGCAAAGGAAACTTCCTCAGACCCATCTACTGCTATTCTCTTCCTGTTCAACAGATGCTCTCTGACTTTTCCTCCCAGTCACCTCACTCTCACATCAGCCACTCCTTCCTGCCTTGCAATAACCCCTCTCCCTCCTCTCCCAGTCACCTAACCTTCCCCAATCACCTGTTCAGCACTGCAGATATTTAATCATCCCTTTTCCACTCACTCCTTGCTGGTCCATTGAACTTTCCATGCACTTTCTGCCCTATTCTGTCACCAGTTATGCCTGATCTTTTGGAATTTGGATTTCCTGTCGTCCCCCTTTGGATTTGTTTGTTGTTTGTTTGGATTATGTCACCCTTACAGGCCTCATGGTTCCTGGGTCCTATCCCCATTGTAGATGGGAAAAGAGAGGCACCTCAGTGGTAATTAAAAAAACATTCATGGGAGCATTAACTAGTGTGCAGACTTTATTGTTCCGTCTTCTCCATGTTCCCCCATCCAGCACCTGGTATGTATTGTCTGGATGTGCGTGCTTTTGTAAACCTTTACTATCCCTGTTGTCCCACTCGCACTGGGACATACAGAGATCTCTGACTTTTGTCCTTCCTTACATACATTTATTGTGGGTAGGGAACAGTCTATACTGAACATCATGAATATTAGACTGTAACCTGTTTTGAAAAATAAATAATAACTGAATCATTCAAAATAAAGATTTCACCTCTTTGGTCCAGGGACGTCCATGCTAAGTGTCCTCATTAAAGATCTCTCTAATGGGCTGCAGTTCCAATGCCAACTTATTAAGGTTATTGCCAAAAATCTAAAAAAAAAAAATGTATTTATACTGAAAAAAAAAAGCACTCCCCTTTTAATCTTTGGCAGTCGCATATAGGCTGCAGAGTACCGTTTGATGTGTGCCTTTTAAAAACATCAAATGAAATGGACTAGAGCAGATCAGGATGTTCATGGTTGCTGCTGCATCATCACTTTATCAGCACCACATACCTGGAGAACATGTGAGAACTCTTTGCTATATTTAAACTATTTCTTAAATTAATTAGATCAAGGATGTGTTCCAGATTCCTCTGTTTGTGTCTGTATCGAATGAGCCCTATGGCCCCAGTGATTCATCTATTTCTGTGACATTCCTTTAAGACGCTTGGCATCAGTGACATCAGCAGCGCACAGACTCAGAGCTGGATTTCATTCATGTAGCCAAAAGCAAACAGAGGCATAACACAGAAGGATGCACACACTATACTCTCATCAACATCATGTGTCTACCCATTTACTCTGATTACTTACCAATAATTAACAATTCAGAGTGTCAAATGAACATTTGGGGGAAATGGATATTTTCTCCTTTTTTTCAATCATTTGCTAAGTGTATTGTAATGTAACCTTCCCTGATACTTTATGAACAACATCCCCACCTGGTGGCGAGAGAAACCAAGAAGCCCTCTTGTCCTGAGGCAATTTTATCTACCAGCATCAAAATTATAACTTTCATGTAAAACAACTCCATACTGATTTAACTACAACTGCTTTACAAGGTTTATGTAAACCACTTACTCAAGACTTATTTGAGTTGGACCACAAGACCAGACATTATGAGTGATGTAATGTTTTGTTAGTGCCTTCTGGTGCATAGCAGCGGCCAGAAATCTCTCTGCTTTCACAGTCTATCTTCTCACCCATTTATTATGTTGCCAAGCAGCATTTCTCTTCTGACCTCCAGCCTTGTTTCTAGACAAGAGGACGGACAGAGAAAGTCATTATTCGGCCCAGAAACAAAGCAGGAAAAGTTCCCTCATCCATCAAAGGAGCTTAAGATCTTTGACAATGTCCTGGGCCCCGGCACAGATCAAAGAGAGAGACGCCAGCTGTAGTCAGGTCCGGCAAATGACTGCCCACCTCGTTCATCCATCATGCTTGAAACTGAGATAGCAAAATAATAAAACCTTTTCAGGTAATGGCCACGGTTAGATCTTGCCATTAGGCACGTCCCCTATCCTACAACCTTGTATTACGCTGTGATTGATGACTTGATCTGAGTGTACATTAAAGAATCTGCTTAAAATTCCCTCTTTTTTGTAGCTGGTTAGACAAGGAGGCTGATTAATGAGTGCCAGTGAAACTAGCGGTGTTCTTTTGGTGGTGTCCTCTGTGGGCACTGTGGGAAAAAGACATGATTGGTTATATGCATGGAGCTTTTGGATTAGTATGCTAAGTAATAATTACAGTTTCTGGTCTCACCTCAAGAGGATGGTAACTTACTCATGTGGACAACACAAGGCCAGAGAAAGGGAGAGGAAGAGATCTGAAATGATGATGCTACACGTATAATTCAGTTACTTAGGATTTAGTTAGTTATAATAATATAATAATGCCTTCGGTTTCAATAGAGTATTCACACAGGGCGGCGCTCGGGCGCTAATTAAGGTATAGGCTACCATGGTACCCATCTTATTTTAGCGTTACCATGCCAACATGTGCTAATTAGCACTAAGTGGAGCAGAGACTAATGGGGATGTCATTAGTTGTGCAGGTATTTGGTCATAAACATAGACTGTAGAAAATTATGGACGTAGCTACCGTGACGTCAACCATTGGTTTGTGGACTTGCCATGTTGGTTTTTTGGAGCCAGTAGTGACCATATTTGGACAAGAGGGTGAGCTGTAAAAAGAGTGAGGGGTGGATGTGACTCAGACTGTAGCAGCACCTCAAAGACAGCCAGTCATTCAAGCAGCCCCGCTCTTAAGTGTGCATAACTTTAATAAGCTCTATTTAAATGTAAGTTATATGTGAGTTATATAAAAATTCTTTCCCCCGTCCTTTTTTTGTACCAGGCTGTAATCATGTTTATTTCCTCTGTAAAGTTGGGCATTTTAACATGGGGGTCTATGGGGATTGACTCGCTCTTGGAGCCAGCCTCAAGTGGCCATTTAAAGAACTGCAGTTTTTTGGCAATTCCGCTTTGGCTTCATTTTTCTACACAAGAGGTTGCTCCTCGGTCATTAACCAAAAATACTGGACAAAGTAAAACTTTGACCAGATGATGGCCATAGATGAAAAGTAAGAGGAAGTCATTACAATTCATCCTAAGAGGGACATAAATATCTATATCAGATTTCATCACAATCCATCCAGTCATTGTCAGGACACTTCCCTCAAAGCTACATAGGTTGTCCTCATGGTGGTGCGATAGAAAAAGTATTTGGTTCATCCTCTTGGGACCATGAACATCTATACAAATTTTACGAGACTGCATTTTTCAGGTAATCCAGTGGGATATATTTAGCCTGGGAACAAAAAAACATTACTCACACATAAAGAAACACACAAACCTGTTTATCACAAAAATATTCCAAATCAAATTTTAATTTTATGTATTTATTTATTTATTTTTACGAGGCAGCAACAATATACGCTTTATGCTTTATCATCATATCAGTACATACTGTGGCCTACATGGATTTATTTCCAGGTCTTAAACTGTAAAATAGAAAATTAAAACTAATAGGGTTATTACAATTAGTATTTTTTTAAATTCTGTGTAGGAAATGCAACAACAGTCTATTGTGGCCCATTACCATTTTCATTTCAGTTTCATCTCACAAGGCGTGTGGAGACAGCTGCTGTGCCTGTGCCTGAAAGACTCTAAAACAATCAAGAACTGCTTTTTAGCTCTCCCAACATGCCTTGACCCTCACACAGCTCCACTATAATCACCAGCAGGACAGTTGAAATGGTGGAGAGCTTCAAACATTGTCAAAATATAATTGATGATAAACTGAACACCACCTATAAACTCTGCCAGCAAAAGCTCTTTGTCGTCTGTAAACTCAAGGTCCCTTCTGTAGCCGATAGACTGCTCCGCCTGTTCAGGAGCCTCATAGAGTCTGTCCTCCTTTCATTATCCTCCATCTGCTGCTTCACCACGCTCACAGTCTCCAACAGCCACAAACATGCAATGATTCTAACATCACTCGTCTTTCAGCTCTTCACAGACGTCAAAGTCGCTGCAAGTCGTGCAAAGCAAAGCTCTCAGTGCAGTGCATGACCCGGAACCCCCCTTCAACCAGTGCGTCACTCTGCTTCACCCCAGCTGCAGGTGCAGATCCTGGGGCCTGTTCCTGACTTATCAGGGTAAGTTTGCACAACAGATCTTAGTTATAATATTAGTTCATGTTACAGGGGTCCAGAGAGCAGAGTAATCCTTCATTTTGGAACAAAAATATGGGTCTGCACTCAATTAATCAGTCATGTTGTTTATACGAATTCTTCAAGATATGTTTTACTTTTGTTTTGGCTCTAGGGATTGTAATGTCACTCTGTCGCTTGATGTTTTTTTGTTTGTTTCAGGTTTTTTTGGAGAAAAAAGAGGGGAAAACTTGTCCAGACTAAAGTAGACAATATATATGTATATATGATATCCAGTATATCTGTGGTGGAAAGAAACAGCTACTCCACTTAAGTACAGGTTGCTTATGCTACTACACCTGTAGTCTATTACAGTACGTTTCAGAGAGAAATGTAGCCTACGTTTTATTCAGCTACATTTATTTAAATATTAAATATATTTATCTATAGTTACTTGGCAGATTAAGGTTTTACACACAAGACTTTCAAAAAGACATTTACTTAAACTTTCAGTAATTAATTACAGCCACTTGGGGGCAGCAGAAACAAGTTTAGAGCACAACATCGACATATTATCAGCTTTTACAGTAATATGACAATGGCGTTGTGTTTCTGGTCCCCTGGCTAACTTGGCTAGTTTGGTCTCTACCAACTCCTGAGGCAAACATCTCTCTCTTTAGCAGCTAAATGCTCCACTATGTTCACCAGCTGTTTGAATATGTCTGTCTGCTGTTTGGAGCTGCATGTAGTGTGCTATCATGCTAAACTAAGATGGTCAACATTATACCTGATAAATATCAACGTGGTAGCACTGTTGATCAGACAATGTTGCATGCTGACATTAGCATCTAGCACAAAGCACTGATGTGCCAAGCTTTACGGAGCAGCTAGCATGGCCATAGACTGTTGTTTCAACTACTGAGTGAACTTCAAATCTCTGAGACATTTACAGTGAGTTACAGAGAGATCATATTCAGCCAAAATTGTCAATAAATTTGCGTGTGCACATGCAGGAGTGGTGAACTATGGCAGCATATTGTTGCCACCATGACACCATGTATTGCTCAGTTTCTTACTATGAGGAGAAACTCTTCTTATTGGCTTGTTCGACGTGAGCTAGGCCTGCGCAGAATCGATCACAACCAGTTGCAGCACAATGCATGCAGGTTAGATATCTGTCCAAGTTGATCCCAACTTGCTCTGACATCATACACACATCGGTAACAACCGACAAGACTGAAGCGGACGTAATTTTTAGGGCCAGGCACCGTGGTTGCTCTCCATCAACAGCAAGACCCAGGGCATGATGGGAAACGCCTGGCTGTAGCCTTATCAAAGAGATGATTGGCTCTTAGTTTCAACCACAAAGACCACATTTTTCTACTGCTTTTCTAGGCTAGCCTCATGTTGTGCAAGGAAGGTTTAATCTGTTAACAAACATATCTTGTGTAGTTGATAAAAATGATAGTAATAGGCTACGTGGTCTGCAAATTTTACAGGAAGCCTACAGATTGATCTAACAGGTTGTAAACATTTCTGTGACTCCTTGTGCATTCTTTGAAGGCTGCTGGATATAGAGCATCTTTGCTGAAAACTGTCTGACATGACTGCAGCTTTCTGTCACCGCCCCCTCGTCTACTCTCCAGGTGAGGCACAGTTCATCTCAAACGAGCCTCTTTTTACAAGATCTTTCACAGTATACCAAGATATTTTTCACCGTATTATGACATTTTTTCTCATTATTACTAGATACCACATTATTCCATTTTACATGAAACTTTACTGTGATACCAACACTTTATCTTGTTACTCCACAAAATCATCATTTCTCATTAAAACAAACCTTCCTCGTTTTAACATGATACGCTGGTATGTTGTTATAACAAGAAACTTGGGTGCCTTCAAACCCTGTGCAGATGTATTTTAATCACTCTGCTCCTGGATAGTTACCACCACTATGTGTAAGGATTATGCGTATAAAATATATGCAGAGTCGTGCCTGTACTGTATGGGATATTTTTAGTAGCTAAAATGCTTGAATATATTCCTATGTCTGCTCCATGTATTTGATAGGTATATCCCATTAGCATTGCAGTGGATGGCGTGTCCATTCATCTCCTATTACTGTAAATTCCGTGGAAGTAATTGTGCTCTTTCCATGAAATTGTATCTGAATCTATTCAAATGAGGATTCCCAGAAATGAGGTCTGAAAGTGTAAAAGTAGAACATCTGAGAGATGTAAAAACAAGATTCAGTGGGATGTTAATGTAGGACTGATAGAGAGAGAGAGAGAGAGAGAGAGAGAGAGAGGAGAAGGGACAAGATAAGTGATCAGAGCTGATAAAATGGGATGAGATGTCTCAGCCCTTAAGGCATTTAGGTGTAGACTTTATCTCTCTATCTCCGCTGTAAAGAGTGGTTTCTACTAACCAGCCTCAGGTGACAACAGCCAGTGCAGCAATGATGGGGTCAATGTATAACAATAAGAAGAAGGAAAAAAAAAATCAATTTGTTATAGTCATCAAGCCTGGACAAAAACAACACGCTGAGAACTTCAGACCGAAAACAACCCGAGCAAAAATACGTGATTAATTTAATACAGATTGGTGTTTTGCCTTTTAATTTGCATGCACGACTGCAAACACTTACGCATGTTAATTTCGAGAGGCCTGAAAACACTGGAGCGGTTTAACCTTCGATGACTGTGGATCTGCCTCTGCTTTAGAGGGCCATTGTCCATGTGTCTCTATTATCCTGCTGGTCACGGTTCCCCGACTCTGCCCCCACTCATATGGGAGATATCTGTAGAATAATTCTACCTGTCTGTTCCGATCTCCTTCTCCCTCCTTCTCTCCCCCTTCTCCCTCCCTCTCTCTGTGAGTGACCTTTCTGCATTCCTCTCCAGCTGACCTTGGTGTCCTGTCAGCTTTTCCCTTTTCCCCACCTCACACTACTAGCTGCTCCCTACCACCACCCCCCTTAACCACCCCGTGCCCCTCATTTCCACCCCCTACTGACTGCTTCTTCCCTCCCTGTCCCTTGGTTCCGCCCCCTGGATCACTTGGCTCCCCTCTCTCCTCCCCTCTCCTCCCCTCGCTGTCTCCCTCTTTGCTCTCTGCAGCTGTACATACTCTGCTTTTTAATTAGACCGACTCACTAGCTCCACCTCCGACTGCCTCCTACTCTCCATCCCACCCCCCCTCCCTCCCTCCATCCCTTCGCATACAAGGATACAGGGGCTTGCATGGCGACACAGAGAGGAGGTCATGATGGAGAGACGCAGAGAAAAAGGGGGAGAGAGGAAAAAGGAACAAGACAGGGGGAACTGAGAGGAGCATCTGAGAGGATAACTGCCTGTTTGCTCACTCTTGTCTTCTTGCTCCCCCTCCTGTCCATTCACTTCCACTCACAGCACAAACGCTCAGACAGCTAGGTAGGCACAGCGGAGCTCAGAGCTCTGAGGGATGGATAAAAAGGTTCCCACGTGAAAGGCATGAATCCACAGAAGCAGAGGAGGGCGAGCTAGAAGAAGACCCAACCAGAGAGGAAAGGAGAAAGAGGTGAGGAGGAGAGGAAAGGGGAGACAAGAGAGGAGTGGATGGACTCTACACAGAGGAGAGGAAACGGTGTGAAGCTCACCGAGCAGCAGTGACAGAGAGGTGGGAATAAGAGCAAAACATGAACGCCAGAGGGATGGAAGAATGGGCTGAAGAGACGTGAAGGAATAGCAGAGAAGAGGAGCGAAGCCTTTGTGGGAGAAACACAGAAGGGAAACAGGAAGAGAGAGATGTGGTATGTGTGACTCAGTTCTGTGTCCTGATGGAAGATAGTACAGCAATCTCCCCCATCAGCCTTCCCTCAGCATCACCATAGAGATAACGAAGTGAAAAGATCAAAGCTGAGGACAGATTTAAAAACATCATACAAGTATCTGTTTTTATTTTGTGCAGTATCTTTTTACTTTCGCCTGTTTTTTTTACATTCTGCTAAATTGTACAATGAAGAGAGTGGCAGTGCACGTCCTTGCATGCGTGCACACACGTGCATGCGTGCATTATGTTTATGTGTTTGGCAGGTGTGTGTGTGTGTGTACGCGCACATATTTATTCTGCCAATGGGGGTGTGTTCATGTGCTCACAGCGTGCCCGTGTCTGTGTGTGTGTGTGAAATCTAGTGAAATGGGATCGTACGTGCGTGTTTGGATACTGGGATGTGCTTTACTGCAGGTGTGGGAGTTATTTTTCCGAGATTGTGCAGCTTTATGAGAAGCTTTAAAGAGTGAGGAGCTTAGATTGGTCTGTCAGTGATGTAGCTTTGCAGATTCCAGCAGCGTGCTTTCATTGCATATTTGTCATGAGCAGGACTCTGTGTGTGTATGTGTGTGTGTGTGTGTGTGTGTGTGTTTGGTGGTGGTGGTGGTGGGGTACGCAGAAAGTTTGAGGAGGAGGAGGAGGAGGCACTGAGTGAGGGAATTCCATTTGTATGGATCTGTGTGTGTGTGTGTGTGTGTGTGTGTGTGTGTGTGTGTGTCTAAGCAAGGTCCACTGCATGCTGTCCTTGCTACATTTCATTTCCAAGTAATGTGTGAAATTGTTAATGCATTCCAATAACACTAATGTGCTTCAACATTACGCATTCACATTTGCACATCTTTCATGTTTCTCAATTAACTTATCTCACAGCGATCCTGTCACTGACACGCATGATACAAATGTAATTGCACATGCACTCTCTCATGCATGCACCGTCAAACACACACGCATGCACCCACCACGCACAGGTGCACATTTGCACGCACGCACATTTGCTGTGTGAGGAAGTGCTGTGCTGTTAATCCTGTCTTGTCGTCGCACAACTCTCTGCTCCTGTTCTCTCACTCCCTCTGCTCTACACTAAACTATATTTCCCTTTTATCTTATCTCATCAGCGTGTCTTTTAAAGGGTCAGCTATCTCTATCTCCCAGCTTCCTCTTTCCTATTTAATCCTTTTCTCACATTGCTTATAAATCTGTCTTCTGTCTCTGCCACTTAATTTCCTCTCTTTACCCAACAGAAGTTAATGTACTCCCCTCTTCAACTTTTATTGCCTTTCACTTTCTCCTCGCTCTGTCAATCTCTCTGTCTGCTGGCCAGGTGTTTTCGTTGGACTGACAGCAGCTTGGCTTTATAGGTAACACACTATGATGTACTCTCGGGACATTAGTTTGGACAGGGACATTGTAGCACGACAGCCCAGCGGAGAGTAACCCCCGGGGAAGTGGACCGCGCTGTACGTAGCTACATGTAGCGTGCTGCTGTGTGCTGGACATGTCAGTCATGCCACCTGTTCTGTTTAGCTGCTGATTTTTCATGCAGAGACCTTTGGAAGATTTAACCTCTCTGAATCCCCTGGCAGAGAGAGAGACACAAAAGCCAGCGCATAAAAGAACCTACCAGCCAGAGAAACAAGACAATTACGCTGCAGAACGCGTACGAGAAAGAAAACAATGTTTACTCTGGCTTTCTTTCACAGATAACCAAACATCTTCAAATTTGCTCACAGTTGGCCAAGTATGCTTATCACAATCCATTGGCCTACATATAGGGATTTCATATTAGGCAGAGGATTTTGGTCAAAAGAGGACAGATGGAACAAATCATTTCTGGCACCCGCACTCTTAAAGTTAGAAGTAATCCGGCCATCCTTCAAGGAAACTGGAACAAGTAGGGTAGCTGGCCGCGATGTCTTCTTAAGTGATGAGCTGGCCAGTGACTTTGTGAGCTGACATTTGTGTATGTTTGTGCAATTATGATATTTAACCTTGAAATATTTGCATCCTGTGCTGCTAGATGAATAATTTCAATATCAAAGTATTGAAAATGACACAAACCTTCAAATGTCTGTCCTTCTGAGGAACAGTCCTGAGATACTGAGCGGCAAAGTTTGCACACAGCGAAGTTTTTGTGTTATTTCTGAAAATGTTTTTAGACTTTTAGACTGACTGAATATCACAGACTTGTTTGTACAACTGTCTATCAAAACAAACCAGCATGGAGTGCACCAACCTTCCCAAGTAATTTGTGCAGATTTCATTGTGACATATGAACCTCTTTAGCCAGCTTCCTCTTCATTGCCGCCCACTTCTCCGCATTTTCAGTGAGTCAAGCAGACATGAAAAATAAATGTGAGTGTGAGGTGAAAAGGAAATAACAAGACTATCAGGCTCAAACCTCTTAGTTAAAAACACTGTTTAAAGTGACCGGTGCACTCTTAAACCTGCAATAACTGTTTTTTTTTTTTGTTTTTTTTTTGTCCACTTGGCGTCAGTGGAAAAGAGCTGTAAGCACAACACTGACATATAAGTTTATAAGGCAAATGTACAAGCAAATACTGGCTTATTTACACATCCAACTGTTACAAAACAACATTAATCATCATTTAGACTTATGTTGCTGTTAACATGATGAATACAAGTCCAGAATTCACTCACTTTAAAGGGACAGTTCACCCTAAAATCAAAAAATACATATTTTCCTCTTACCTGTAGTGCTATTTATCAGTCTAGATTTTTGTGGTTGCAGAGTGTTGGAGATATCAGCTGTAGAGACGTCTGCCTTCTCTCGAATATAACGGAACTAGATGGCACTCAGCTTGTGGTGCTCAAAGCGCCAAAAAAATAAATTTAAAAAAGCTCATCAGCAATGTCTCTTTCCAGAAATCATGACCCGGTTATTCAAGATAATCCACAGACCTTGTTGTGAGCAGTTTCATGTAAGAACTAAGTTCTTTCTATTGAACTACACCCTCCAATCATATTACCGCTCAGAAGGAGGCATGCATCTACTCATGGACAAGAGGCTCGTGCTTGTAATGGTGCGAGATGTAAACACTAATGGCATCCTCGTCGGCTGAGTTGTAACAGTTGCTAGCTTAATGGTGCTAGGTGAGTTAGCACGAGGTGCATGCTTCCTTCTGTGTGGTGATAGTATATGAAACAGCTCACAACAAATGTGAAATAATTTGAGTAACCAGGTCATGATTTCTGGAAAGAGACATTGCTGTTGAGTTTTTCCAATATATTTTTTTGTGCTTTGAGCACCGCAAGCTGAGTGCCATCTAGCTCCATTATATTTCAGAGAAGGCGGGCATTTATACAGCTGATATCTCCAACACTCTGCAACTCACACCAAAAAAATCTGGACTAATGAGTAAGAGGAAAAATCAGCTCTGTTTTGATTTTGGGGTGGACTGATCCTTTAATCTCTACGGGAACCCCTGAGGGAATTATCTGGCTCTTTAGTTAAATGCCTCAGTGTTTACCAGCACCAACAGTTGCAAACTCTATCTGTCTTTTCTATTGTTGGTGACAACTAAAGCTGCAAAACTGAAATATGTGTTGGCCTGCTCAGCCATGGCGTTCACCATTAGGGCGATAACTTTATTTTGATGAAGAGAAAACAATTGGTAGAAAGGCTCTTTGTTTCAAGATGCAGGTTTTTAATATTTTAATACCCATACTGGAGCTAGTGCCTGGTGAAATATGGCTCGCCGTGACGGCTGACTGTAACTGGCCAAGCTGAATGCCAGTACACAGTCATAAACAAACAAACCAGCATTTACATCTTGCTGCTATTACAAAAGTGTCTGACAGGAATAACAATGGTTGTGTTTCACTGTGTTGCCTCGGGTATATAATGAATTAAGAATCGTAATTTAATTTGTGTTTGTTTGTGTAATTTAATTTGCTGTTAAGCATGATCGGGCTTAAGATTTCATCAGTCAGAGGGAGCTGCATCAGTAACACTGTGTTTAGCTCTGGGTATCAGCAATGAAGGAATTTTCATAGCTCAAGACAGATCCCAGACCAGTGAGGATGATGCCTTTACATGCTTTATTTACATGCTTTACTTATTCATATACTTTTTTTCTAATAACAGTTTGTCACAGATAGATTGTGGTTGACTTCTGCTTCAGCGTTGCTTATATATGCATGTGGATCTGTTTACATACAAATCAGTGTGCCTGCAAAGTCCTTTATGGGCTTACATCTGCATTTTTTAATGTGCTTGCTGGTTTTATTGTATCAAATAAAACCAAACATCCCCCTGTTTGAGACATCGCAGTGCTGCACACATTGCTTACCCAACAAAATATTCATCTACAGGCAACTCTCAAGGAGTTGCTCCTGAATTTGAGATCCCTTTGGACAAGAATGCAAACACCACAAAGGCTCCTGCACATTTACATCTGTTCTGTGAGCCGACTGCATTGTAAATCCCTCTGACAGAGTGCAGGTATAACTCTTACCCTTCCTTTTGCTCACAGGGCCAATAACTGATCATATAGTTTTTCTTAGTTCCTCTCCAGTTCCCCCTTAAATGCCCTGACACGCTGATGCTCCTGATTTACCACTTCACTGAACCCTAACCATGACATTTCCTCTGCTGCCAGGGGTTGTTCCCTCCTGCTTTGCTCCCTGTCCCCCCTACCTCCGCCTGTCTGTCTCCCTCCGCCTCGTCTCCCTCCTACTTATTCAGATTCCTACTCCTCTCAGTTTGCTACGTGTCTCATAGCATCTCTAAATATAACCAAGCATGTCTACCTCCACTCCTTCCTCTTCCTCTCTGTGCCTCCTCTTCATCTCAGTCCTGTCTGACAAATTTAAGCGTGCCTAGACAATCCGATCTGACATGCCTTTACATAACAATTCAATCCACAGCACCTTCCACCTCCTCAGCACAGTGAGACCCAAAGGTGTGTTATTGGCATGAATGCAATTTTCAGCATCCCTGAACTCAGGATCTTATTAAATCTGCACTACCACAATCTTGGCTTCTCGTGTTTTGCATGCATCAGATATGTTTCTCGGCGTCAGCATGGCTTAGCATAGGGAGATCAGATGTGACCTTAGCATTATCATCACACACACACACACACACACACACACACACACACACACACACACACACACACACACACAGGGAAGAGGATAGGAGCCTATACTCATAGTAAAGCCTTCTCAGAGAGGTAGGCAGCTAGCAAAGGAGTCTGTGGTAAATCTTAAATAATAACCGAAAAGAGTTATGACCCTTGCTGGCATTATGCCGTCGCACACCTTCTTCCTCCTGCCTGGTGATTTATCTCTCGTCTGCCAATAAAGCTCAACATGAAAATGTCACGTGTGGAAAAGAGCTGGCCTCAGCCACAGGAGTGAGCCCATGCAGCATTAAGACGGTCTGGATTCATTAAACTGTCAGCGTAAATTTTGATCCAAAGGTAGTTTGCGGGCGGAGAGGGAACTGTGGTGAGGATGGGATATGGGACCGAAAAAAAGAGGCAGCGGTGGGAGACTGCAGCGAAGCAAGTGGTGGTAGAGGAAGGAAAGATGTAAGTGACAGTGGTTGGGGGAGAGAGAGGAGTCAGATGGAGGAAAGATAGAAAGAGGGTAGAGTCAGGATGACACCCCATAGAATGAGTAAAGGTAATGGTCCTGCGACTGGTAGATGAAACTCGGAGGAAAATCTGTCAGGGTGAATGTTGAAAGCGGAGTGCTTTTTACAAGAAATGGGAAGACTGACGACGGGAGTGAAATGGGACACTAATGAAAAAACAGGAGGAGTGGAAACCCAGGGAGAAAATCATCAAGGTCAAATGGACAGTGTGGATCAATAAAATGCTATATATATACATTTGCTTTTGTTTTAAGCCTCTGTAGATCAAGATTCAGTCCTCCTTAGTGTCTCCCATTCGGTCCTCTGCAGCTCATCTGTATGCACTGCAGTGATAAGAAAGTAAAATGAAAAGGAATCCTGTGGTTTGTTTCCAAATCCAATAATATATCTGAGTGTGTATGGTTGATATTTCCCCTCAAGACTCTGTCAGCTGTGACTTTAATCATAATTAATCCTAATAACCATGTTTTTAAAGGGGTTGACGGTGGGGGCGCGGTTGTGACAAAGATCCTCCTCTTCAGAGCCGGGTGAAAGAAAGAGGGGAAACAGAGGAAAACAGTGGACGTAAATAAAAGTGGCAGCCCCTCGGGTATCTCTCTCCCTAAATAACCTGGGAGCTGTGAAGGAGTCACTAATTACCCCTCCCACAGAGAAGAGGGGGGGAAACAGAGTAACGGCCAGTCACACTCGCGCACAGAATTAGCCCGGCCCTGTCAGTGTCAGGGGCTATCACAGGGAGATAACAAGGCACAGATCCATAGATCGTGTAAGGCAAATGACAGCATCACGCCCGACTGCCAGTGGCACAGACAGGAAATGGAAGTGATATATATACGTATCAAGGCCGTAGATCGTCAAAAACAGGCCGCGGAATCAGTGTGACGAGAGCATACTACTAAATACAGCGAGGCAGACAGACTGTCACACAGTGACCAGATGAATCAGAAAGGATGTCACCATGGCAGATCATCAAGGACTGATAACAGGGCCACAGACTGTTAAACATGGAGGAAAAGAAAAATCTGTAAGACACACGCACATGAGGAATAACAGTCACAGTGTGCGCCCAGGAGCAGGAATAACACTGAATACCACCAGAACGGCTGCTACCACAACACAGCTACTTTAAACAATAATGTTAATGCATCCATACAAAAGACAGGCATTAGATATTAAAAAAGGGAATCACAGAGAGAGGAATATCAAATGCACATAAACCATAAGTATCCCCTTCAGCCAATGTGAATAGGCCCTAATTATAATCTCTCCACTTGTTTTCTATGGATATTCTGCTATCACTGATGATATACTGAGTGACTTTCCTATATACTGTTTTTCTTTTGCCACCTACATCCTTTCATTACTTTTTCTGAATTCATGTCTTTTTTTCTTCCCTCCTGCGCTGACCCCGCTCTCATGCATTTTTAAAATAGCTGCCTATCTTATACCTCCTTCAATATCCCGATGAACGAGCACATTGTATTTCAATGGAAATGCAATAATATGGAAACAATTACAGTCCCTTACTCCTTGTGTCTCTTTCTTTGTCTTCTCTTCAGGAACTCACGCTGTCTCCAACCATGAGAGAATGAGTCACTGAGAGAAGAGCTGAGAGAGGAAAGAAACCAAGAGCGAGAGTGATAAAATCAAAAGGAACGGAGGGAGAACAAAAAAAAAAGTTGAAACAGATAGGCCATTATGGGAAAGTACGCAGGCCCATCCCATACTTTGGCCATCCAATCTCCTGAGGACCCAGGGGACAAAGCAGGTGGAGAAGGAAGGGCCGCCAAGTAGACGAGCCAATGTGATGGACACGGCAAGGATGGACAGGCTGCATTTTCTTCCTCCCTGCTCATTTGCCAGTAACCTCTCTGGCCTCTTTAAGAGTTCGTCTCCCTGGAAAGTTAAGGAGAAGTAAGGGGCAAATGTGCACAATTTCAGAAGACATGAGAGAATATTGACACTTCTCACATGCTCATTTTAAAGAGTATTTGATGCTGCATATATTTATTTTTGTACAAGGGTAAGATAAAGGCTAACCCAAAGAGGTTAGCATTCATCACAGTGATCTTTACTTAATTTTTACTTGCTGTGCTTAATATTACTACACCTTGAACTGTGAATATGGTAATCCATCCTTTCTAGAGGACAATCTTAGTTGCAAAGGAAGTCCTTGGTGTATAGATTTGTGATAACCTGAGCAGCTGCACACAATCCTATAAAGAAGTTTATCTTATGAAGTCTGTTATGTGATGACACTGGAACTCAGTCAATCAATTGTACAGCTCTCTCACTGTTATAATGAATATATAGTAAAGGGGAGATCACTTATCTTGTTGACGCACTGACACAACTAGGCCTTCACAACATCAAACTGCCTGCAGAGCCTGTGGATGTTGGGGGAGCGAGAGAGACAAGAGAAATGGTGAGCAAAGAGCCCAACCACTTGCTCACAGGCCAAACCAACGGCAAGAGCACCTTGGCGGACAAGCTGCCCGGGACAATGACTGTGCGCTCTGTGCTGCTCAATCGAGACTCCCCAGATATCGAGAGCCGCCTCAAGCGCCGCCGCAACCGCACCCACCAGGTCCGCTTCAAGGACCTGGAGGATGGCAGCAGCAGCAGTGGCAACAGTGGAACAGGAGAAAACAATAGCCATCAGAGGCCTGCCACAGACTGTGACAGCCCACATCCTCTTCGCAAACACAACAGCAGGTCCCCCAAGCCATGGATGGACAGGGATGGGCTACGGACTCAGAGTCTACCTGGTCAAACCTCTGTGGTGGGGGCTGTGCGTGGGGACATGGCAAGTACTATAGAGGTGGTGGCTGCTTTCTTAGCCCGAGCCCCTCCTCATCCATTGACGCCAGGTCCCACACGTCGATGCTGGGCACCACCACAGACTAACTCTCTAACTTTGCCAATGACACGCAGGCCCAGCACGAGCACCAGCACAGCCATCCAGACCTCCCCATGCCTGAAAAAGCCCCAGTCCCTCTCTTCCACTCACACACGTAGCCACAGCCTTGGGGACTCAGTGGGCATGGATGGGGATGATGAACATGACTCTCAAGACGAGTATCTTACGCACAACCATGTGTCAGGGCCTGGGTCCAAGGATCAGAATGGTCCTCCTGGGCCTGGGGATCGAACTGCAGTGGAACGGAGATCTAAAGCCTCCAGGACAGACATTAAATCAGCTGTTAGTGTGGTAAAGAGCTCCAGGCACAGCTGTCCCCCTTCAGTGCTTCACAACACTGAGCCATTTCACTGTTCCTCTGCATCCTGTCGAGATGGCCCCAAGCGTCAGGGAAGCAGCACTCCCTCAGTGGTCAGGAGGAGAAAGCGACTGAATCGGACAACAAGTGATCCTGGAAAGGAAGTGCACTACTGCACCACTCCTACTCAGACTGAAAGCCCCTGTTCATCCCCACCACCCACCAATACCAAACTCTGTACCACTCAAGTTCAAACTGAGAGCCCTTCCCCACCTCAAAATTCAAAGTATTGCACCGCCCAAAGTCAAACAGACAGTCAAAATAAATCTTCATCTTTGAGTGACAAACAATGCACAACTCAAATTCAAATCACCAACTCTCGTCCAGCCCTACCTCCGAATGCTGAACAGTGCACCACTCAAATACAAACAGACTCGCCCTGTCACTCTCCTCCAAATCATGAACCTTGCACTACCCAGACACAAACTTGCAGCCCCTGTGCTTCCCCAACTCTGATAGCATCACCCAGCTCCATGCAAATTCAATCTGAGAGTCCAGTATCGCCAACTGTGTCTCAAGACCCTCCCACCACCCAAGTAACTACTGTGCCTTACTGTACCTCTCCTCCACCTACAAGAGCGCTGATACAGACCCCTGAACACTGCGCCAAACCACCTTGCTCCTCTCCAGCCAAGCCAGCTTGCACCACCCCACCCCCACCCTTAGCATCATCCGTTCCTTGCTCTTCTTCTGCACCTACTGTCGTCCAGCACCCTATCCCATATTATACTGTTGTGTCGCCACCTACAACCCCCAGCACAGCTCTTGTCTGCTCCAGTCCTCCCTCAGCTGTGCCCTCTTGCCCCACCCCAAAGTGCACCTCCCCTATCCCAAACATATCATCAGCTCCCCCAACCTGCTCCACTCCTACCCCAGCTATAACCCCCAATATAACTCCCATTGACCCCATCAGACATCAAACCACCACCCTGAACGTAACACATCAGCCAACACACAATGAATCAATCCCTACACCTCCTACAAATCTAACACCCTGTACATTTGTAACTCAAACTGCTCTGTCCTGCACCTCCATAACATATTACTCCACCACACATTCAGTTAGTCACCATGCTCCACACCCAAATTCCACTTCACCTTCCTATGCCACTCTCATACAAACCGTGTCTCATTGCAACATCCCATGTCAAGCTCTGCAAAATACCTCTTCTGCCAACACAGGCATAACCCCATACTCCTCCCCCGTCCCCAAACTAAAATCTTGCACTTCTCCGCCTCCACTTGTGAAAACATATGTGTCCACTCTTCCAAATGCACAGCTGTGTACAACACCAACTAAAGCTGTTCCTCTTTATTCTTCCACATTTCGCGCTGCACCACCATACACGCCCCCCTCTCAGGCGCCCTACCACGCTCAGGATAAGAGGGGCATTCGACTTCCACCTCCTCCCCCGCCACCTCCACCTTACACACCACGCAAAAAGGGAAGTGAACCGCCAGGTCCTGCAATCCGAACACCCATGCTCAGGGCAGACAGCAAGGCCAGCAAGAAAGATAAAGACGGAGAGAAGGAGAAAAAGGAAGATATAAAATGTACAGACTCGCCCAAGCTCTGTGAGAGAGCCAGCTCTCTGAAGCACAGAGCTCAAACTCCGCCAGTTGCTGTGATGAAGGGAGAGAAGCAGTCCTCTCCCTCCTCTCCTGCCAAGGCCTGTTTTAAGTCCAGCTGTCTCAGCTCAGCCCAGGCTCAGCTTGGGGCGCTACACAAAATGCTCTGCTCAGGACCCAACGCCAGGCCCAACACCCCCAACAGTCAACACCCTCTCCCTCCAAACCAACAGGGCTGCTCTGGAGCCAGGGGCTGCTCTGCTTCTGGGGAGCGGCCTTCAGCTGGGCCCCTGACTGCCACCCAGGCTGACACACTAAGACAGGTCCAGGAAATTCTGGGAGGGTTGGTGTCTGGGGCAAGGTGTAAACTGGACCCATCCAGGGTGACAGAAAAGCTCCTGGGTCCCAATGGACCCCTGCACGACATCCGTAGCCTGCAGACGCAGCTCCACAGCCTGGAGGGGGTCCTGGAGACCAGCCAGAACACCATTAAGGTCCTGCTGGATGTCATTCAAGACCTTGAGAAGAAGGAAGCCGAGAGAGACGGGTGAGGCAATATTTCATTTTGGTCGGCAGTTTACATTGTAGGAATTGAGAGGTAACACCTGCATACTAACTCCACACCACAAATCTATTTCAGTCAATATTTTAAGCTCAATCAGACCTTCATCAGGTCATAATACATATTACATTACATAATAGCATGCCTCCAATATTATTATAAAATCATAAACATGCCACCACTGACATTAGTTGCTCTAAAGGCTTTTCATACTTGCATTTAATTAGCCCTGGACTGACCTAAGGCCATGTTTAGACCGACTTTGGCCAGCCCATCGACACAATGGAGGTGCCAAGAGTGCTCCGGCAAAAAAATGCAGGGTTGCTATGAGACGTCACTCAGCTCGTTGCTGCTGTGGCCAATCAAATACTTGCAAGTAAATATTCATATTTTTATATGAATTGCTTTGTAACATGAACTACGTATTTTTACTGTTTTTTTAACCCGTGATCGTTATGATACTGTCTCATAGTACTATACACTGCTGTTCAGTATTTTGGCTTCTGATAAGCCTTCATATTCATGGATCTTCGACTCAAACTGCCTGTTCTGGTTTGTGTTTTATTCTCTCACCAGTACCTGAAACAACACACCCACACCAATGCAGCCTCTTGTGTTTTTTAATGCTGGGCTGTTTTCCAGGAATGTTAAGGACTGAAATGTCTTCTAGAGCTCACTGCACACAGTTTAGGCACACAGTAACCGTGTTGCAACACTTATATTGGACAATGAAACAAGCGCATCCTTACTGAACCGATGTGAGAACTGTTGGAGACTGAATTCACACAAAATGATCTTAACCATGTGTTTCTGGTGCTAACTTTGAAAAGTCAAAGGATAACCTCAGCTCTAGAGTGGGGTTTAGTTTAAGGCTCCACGCTCACATATATTAGCCCGAGTATTAACTTTGCTAAGACTGTTCCTGGGTCAACTTTCACAACACAATCCACATTTGAAAGGTTTAAAACTTTTCACATCATAGGGCAGATCACCCAAAACCTCAGTATTATTTTTCACAACTTATGTCCAAGGTGGTGTTCAAAGGTAGCGCTAACAGTACTGTGAAATGTTGCATAGCCCAAAGGGGTTTGAAAGGGGTTTGTCTGGGTTTAAATGTTGTGTGAAAGCCCTGGGCCAAAAGAGGAGCTATCCCACATTTGAAGTTGTAAATGTGAAATGACTGGAAGCCGTAGGCTAATGGAGCTGTAAACCCAGGGCTAACGGGCCCTCTCAGCCCAGGGCCAAGTGACGTGTGAAAAGCCATCTGGTGATCTGTGGCCAACTTCAATAGTCAGTCTTCGCTTTAGATAGATAGATAGATAGATAGATAGATAGATAGATAGATAGATAGATAGATAGATAGATAGATAGATAGATAGATAGATAGATAGATAGATGGGGAAAGAGAGAAGAACAAACAGCAGAACTTTGCCTAAATTATGAGCGCCTGGTATTTTGGAGACCTGGAAAGTAAATGTCAGCATGTAGCCTAAGTGCCTGCTGTTTTATTCCCAGACAGTTAATTTCTCAAGTGAGAATGTGTTTCTCTCCGCACACAAAACAAAGAAGAGGCACACATTATAACGCGATCATAGCTTTGCACTAAAAAATTGTCTTCTCTCTCCTGAAGTTGGGTAGACAAGTGGGTTGTTACAGGCTGAATATTCTTCAAAAAGGGAATATCCTCAACCCAGCGGTAATAACCTCGCTGCATCATGTGCTGTGAAAATTACAGATAGATGGTCGTTGTGCCTAAGCTTTGCTGTGATGCAGCTCCTCTATTTATAGCCAATCCCAGCATTGTAAGCGTTGTAAATACTTTGGCAACAAAGCCGGGCGGACACAACACAATGTAAATTTGGTGAGAATGAGAAGGCAAGAGAGGCAGAAGTGGGTAAAACAGCAACAGAAAGAGAGGAAGAAACACTAGATTGACAGAAGGCTGGGGAGCGTCTGTAGTTATTTTTATGAAGTCTCATGTCAGTCATGCAACTCTCGATCTCAACCCTTGATTTGCTGGAGGATTTATGTCATGTCAGACCACAGGGAGCGGTTTGGTTTGCACCCATTTCGCAGCAGCTCTTTCCTCATGCATGTATGCAGCAGGCGGGGATAGATAGAAATCAGTATTTGGATGTTATCATGTTGGTGGTTTCAGATGCGCCATGCCTCTTAGTGTAAACCCTTTACCATTCTCATCAAGTCTTTAATTAATCTGCTTCCTACATCGTAAGCTGCTTAGTAATTTCTCCCGCCTTATCACACCAAAATAGTACATGATGTGGGGATGAGAGAACTCTTGGATAGGACGCAGAAGACATGGACGGATGTGTGTCTATGAATCCATGGAAAGGCTTGACTGATATCTGAGCAGTGTAATCCAAATCACACTCTTAACACTAATGCCAGCTCTATGCTTTGCAGAACATGTGACTGCACGGCCTTCTGTCTAATAAAGTGACATATCTTGCGTGTTCCAGTATAAGAATTCAGTGATGGGGCTCAGTCTAATGCATGCAGACTTGACTTTTACCTCATAAGCATTGTTTTATGCCTGGAGTGATATAGTGACTCATGGTTTTACGTAACAGCCGGAGCCTGTTGGAAGGGGTATCGTTCATTAAAAAATGATCAGGGGTGATTTCGGAGTAGATTATATTGGTGTGTTTGCAGGGGTGTGTGTGTGCCAGAAATACGATTCAACAAGGGAAACGATAACCTGAATATGTCTTTGCGGGCTCACACAAACACACACACACAAACCGTCACTCTTTTTCCCCTGATATGTCATCTCTGTGCTTTTCAACAGAAGACATTCATACAGGACCGGACAGGACATTGAGAACTGTGGGACCTGCAGGGACTGCGCCTGCATCATCTACAGGTATGCGGATTGATGTGTCCTCCTGCGAGTGAGAATTTCTGCATATTTATCACTTGCTTTACATGTGAGCACCGAGAGCGCAATGCGTGTCTCGGCACACAGTTATGTGCATCACGCTGTCATTTTGAATCAAATCAGTTTTGGGAGTTCAGTTTTATGGCTCGTTAGGATTGTCGTTCTGCTCTGTGTGACAGCACAGCACTTTGAGTATGGCCACTCCTGGCACAAACACCGCTGCAGGTTTGATCACTTAACACAGTTATTATTTATTAAGACTTATCACACACACACTCTCTCTCAGATTTAATGAGGTGAACAACAACACAGATTTAAGTTGTGTGCCCACTTGGTTTCCTCCCTCCTCCTCTGCTCCTCTCATTTTTTTTACTCTTCTTATCTCTCTTTTACACACACAGATGCACCCAGTGTCAAATACACAAACACACACGCAGAGTTACTGCATAATCATTCCGCTCTGAGATTTGAATTGAAATCAATCAATTAACAAACAGGATTTCACACTTTACAGGAGGGTGAAGAAAGGCAAAAAGAAAAGTGTGGATTGCTATGAAATTGAAATCCCTGCCTCTTAGTTGTAAATGTCAAAATTGCAAAGAGAAAAGGGAGGGGGTTATTAGTCGAAGAGGCAAATCTTGCAGAGGGAGAGGAGAAAGAAATAGTGGAGAGAGGAAAGATGACATTCGGCGTGCTTACGTGCACAAATATTATTTGATTATCTCTGGATTAAACCTGGAGAGCCTGACGCATGAAATAAGTCACTGAAAATGCTATATCTACCTTTTTTTTAAATGGTGATGTTTATTAAAACTTCAGACAGAATTAAAAAATCGTAAATGGACTTGCTCTTGTAAAGCACTCAAAGCACTTTTACACTACAAGATTCAGCTATTTATACACTGTGTGCCACCTGCTACTCAGTTCCACACACCGATGGCACAACCATCGGGAGACATTTGGGGTTCAGTATCTTCCCCACGGACACTTTGACATGCGGACTGGAGGAGCTTGGGTTCAAACCAGCAGTCTTCTGATTAGTGGAGGGCTCACTTTACTTCCTTAGCCACAGGCACATATGCAATTTTGATTTGCACAAATGATTTCCTTTCTGTAATATATATTAAACATCCAGCTTTTACAACAATTAATTTATATCAATTGTGCTTTTTCATAAAAAGAAAAATATACTTTTCCTATTTTCTTTATTTATGTTTGAATAATATTTTACATAAGATTTTATTTACATGTGTGTTCTGTATCTATATTACATTTACATTATATATGTATACATTTGCATATTTTAAATATATTGATCTGTTGCATTTTTCTGCATTGATTTATTTATTTTTCGCAAGTGGCAACCTCCAGGCCTGGTCACATGAGGCTGGCTGTCAGAACCAGTCAATCCCCACTGACCCCACTGTTAAAACACCCAACATAACAGCAGCAATAAACATGTTTATTGCTGCTGTTATGTTTACAGCCTGGTACAAAAACAGTTTTGGTCTCTATAGCTAATTTCAACATTTATTAAAACTGTACACAGAGTGAATTTTATAACTCACCTGTCTACATTTTATTAAGGCTTAAACTTGCATCTTAAAGGGCACAGCCACATCACTAAAGTATATGAGTCAGATCCAGCTCGCTCCTCCACAGCTCCACCCTCTTGTCCAAATATTGTCACTTCTGACTTCAGAAATCCAAGATGTCGACGGCCAAAATGCCAAACTTGAGGCTTGAGTCCACAAACCAATGGGTGACATCACCCTGGCTATGTCCTTTTTTTATTGCAGTCTATGATTTATTGCTGTCTTTTTATAGCGTATTTTACTTCAGTATATATTATAAATTGTATTATAAGCAATTATATTTGTCAAAATAATTGATAGAGTGTTTGACCTTCAAATCTATAAAAACAATGCACTGTCTACTGTATCATATTTAATACAAACATTTTCACAACAATAAAGCTCCTTCAATTAAGCAAATTTTGCTTGAAATTTTGGTTAAAAATACAGATCTTACCTCAACTTTCCTCAGTTTTTGAAAAGTGACTTACTTTATAAATCATGTGCAACAAGGAGGCCATCTTGAATTTGGTAACTAGGACCTCCAACTTCCTGCATTACACTGATAATCCTCTAGGGGGCAGTTAGCATGAGCCAGATTGTATGCAATAGGTTTGTCAGGTAATTATTGATCTTGTCTCAGAAACAAATGGCGTTATAGGGTTAGTGCAGCACTCTGATCATTTAAACTCTCATGTAAACACCTCAGAGGGGTTATGTCAAATTATGTCATAAATCTGAGGAAGCGTAACCCAATTAACGGGCCAAGATTCATCATCAGTCTCTTTAATTGTGGACTGGAGCTGTGAAATGTGCCATGCATACTTCCTAGACTGATTGCTCTCAGTGATTTGATTGTGCATACTCACCTACTCACTCATTTATTATTTATTACTCGGCAACTTTAATAAGGTGTTTCCTGTAGCTACAACACATCCTCGACATTAACCTGATTGTCAAACAAATTCAATTATTGCTCAAGTTTAAATTACTGTACAGCGCATAAATGATTCATTCTAATCTGGTTATTTTCAGTAATTTATTTATAGTGTGCATGCAAACCTCCTCAATCAAGAAACAGAGAAGAGGAAGAAAGACAGTGGGGGAGGATGAGGAGAAAGACAGTTGAGGATAAGAGAGAGGAAAAAAAAGATCTGTGAGAAAAGATCTGAGATTTAGAAATGAGAAAAGAGAAAGAGAGCAGAGGGAGCAGGAGCCTGTAAAGAAAATGATTCATTCAGAAACTAAATACAGCTTCATCTTGAAAGATTAGAATATTACAGTGAGGGTTACTGCTCAGGAATGTCTGTGTGAAGCAGAGATAGTATCTCATCTTGAAGAAAGGGAATACGGAATACAGATGATGGCTGAGAGTTACGTGAGAAATATTAGACTTAATATTTCACTGCTCAGTTGACGTCTCAAGCCACTGTTTTATGGTCAGATGAGGACTTATCGCTCAATCGAGCTGTCGAGTCGACATGCTTCTTTCATGTGTGACAAGAGGATTTTCCTGCTTTAGAGGGGAGGAGATTTTCTTTTCTTTGAGGCTCAAGTTGAGCTGAGTCTAAAAAGGAGAATTTGGCAGCAATAGAGGAAGGTGTTGGAGGAAGAAGAAAAAAAAAAGATAAAGTGAAGCCCGGAAAGGAGTGAGTGATGGAAAAGCCATAAAATCTGACAGGACAGATTCCATCAATTAAAAAGCTTCTTGAAGAAGTCTTAGCCCTCAAAGAAAAGCAGAGCTCAGCACATCACACAGTATCAATCTAGCTGAAGAGCTCAGACAGCAATATATTAAGAAAAAAATGGAAATCATTTTCATGCAAGAATTTCGTCCTCTCCCAATGAGTAAAAAATTGACCCGAGTAAATTTAAAGTCACACAACTGCATTTTAAAGCTACTTTAATCAATATTTTCACATTGACAGTAGATCAAACATTTAATGTGAAAGAGGTTGCTCATACAGAAGTTATGAAGCCACAGATATTATTATCTAACTCTGCAGTTCCCTTCTAAGTGACTTTCAGCTCCTTGTTTTGGTTTCTGGCCACACAGCTTTAATGGTTAGGTTCACTCTCATAGCTCTCATATCATTTGTTTTCGACTACAGCAGGCAGAGATGTAAACAAATACATGATTACATATACAGACAAAGATACGGTTGTGTAGTTCGCAGTAGAATTCACGTATTGAATATAAGCAAAAACATATGGACACCTGATGACACTGATGATGTCTCTCTAGCTGAAATGCGTCTGTGACTATATGATCTTTGCCAGTATGGAGCACCTTTTTTATATTGGCCAAGATTTTTGGAGTTGTGCACACTGCTGTTTTTCATTATAGTTATATAGTTACTAGTTATTAATTAAAGTTGCGTAATTAGTTACAGTTACTACGTACTTCTCTCAAAAGTAAATGAATTACTTTACCAATTACTACACATAAAAGTAATAAGTTACTAGGGAAAATTAACTTTTGTGTTACTTTTAAACAATTGCTTCAATTCTCTTGTTATTGCACATATAGCTGTAACAATGTGGTGCTACTGTGGCACAGTGTGGGATGAGACAATTATCAGTGATTGTACCCATTATCACCATGATGAGCAGTAAGTAGCCGAACAATAAAAGACTAAGAAGAATAGAAATGGTACAGTTATTGATATGGTATGGTTGTTTTAAACCTTTACTTTACTGAATGTACAGAACAATTACTGTATTTGATATATACTGTTGCCGTAATATAAAATTACATATACAGTGATAGAAGACGTTGGTCACCCACCTCTAGAGTGGAGTATGTAACAGCTAAAGAGACAGATATTTCCCTCAGGGGTTGGTGGAGAGCGGAGACCAAAATGACTCCAAATGAATGCTAATGTTGCCCCGTGTCTGCTGGATGTATAAATAGGCAGCAGTTGCTAACAAGTACCTTATTAACATCATCAGGTGATGTCATAGGGTTGAGCCAAATCTTCGGAATGAGACAAGCATACGTTACGGATAATGTACTAACAGGTATCATCTGAGTCAGTATCTGTACTTTGTGTAGCTGTGTTCAATCTCTTCCTCTTGTGATTTAAAAAAGAAAAAAAAAAAAAAAGGTCTAAAGTTCAATTCTGAGGCTCCTCTGTAAATAGTTTTCATCCTTTTGATCTTCTGATCAACCCATATCAAATTCAGGTTTTAAAACAGCTTTGATTAGCCTCCACCCTTTTCCTTTTAAACTCTGCCCAATTTTGGTTGTAACCCCGCCCAGTCAAAGGACAGATACAGACACAGATAAAAGTAATGATATACTCGCTTTTCCCTAATGTCGACATTAGCCCCTTTTACACTGCCAGATTTTCCGCGAATGTTGGGCAGTTTTGCCGGCAAGCTGCGAGCGTTTAGTCACACAGAAATGGATTGGCAAGTTGATCCAAGGTGCCCAATTTTCCGCCGTGTAGGGGTTAACGTACTGGCGGGACCTTTTTGGTTTAAAAGGAACGAGGTGCCCTTCCGCCACGGGAGGGGCTGTTGATGACTTGTGGGAGGAGCTGTTGATGACGCCTCACGTGCGACCCACTGGCGGTGGATAAACAGGAAACAGCTGATAGCAGGCGAGCAGCTAGTAGCAAGAGGGAAACGCAAACCTGACAGACACTGTAAAGATGAGCAACTGGGAAGACAAAGAATTGCGCGCCCTCCTTGCCCTCGCAAACGAAGAGGCCATTAACTGTCAAATGACGGGGACGGTGAAGGACAGGCCAACTTAGGAAGGAGAGAATCACCGAAGGACTGATTAGCCGCAGCTTCCTTCGGAGTACGTCACTATTTACGTCACACGCTGAGCTACACATTTTGTTGCCCGATTTTGTTTTTATACTGCCAATGCTGAAAGAAAACTGATTGGGCTTTCCTGCAAATTTACACAATTCCTATTTAAAAAGGGCTATTATGTGTACAGCTTGTTGTACTGCCCCCAAGTGGCCAAAAAATGAATAAATAAATAATTGAATGGAGTTTTAAATTTTATTGGTAATCCTTAAGCTTTCAAAGAAATCATGTAAGTCGTGATTGTTTGTTTAAAATTGTGCACAATACATGGCGAATATTTCCATTAGTTGTAAAAAAAAAAAAAAAAAAATGCACTGAAAAACATCAATATTTAGTTTGAACGTGTTTGTGCATGAATTAAAGTCTGTATGATAATATCAGACATGTAATTTTTTTTTGTTTTATTTGATTAGTTGTTTTTTTTTATTTTAATCAAACAAAAAAGGGGAAAATCTATTGTATCTATTCAAAAAGGGGGAATAGCAGGAAATTGCAAACATTAGTTTAAAAAATTCTAGACAAATAAAAGTCTAAGAAAAAAAATATTGATATGTCAAGTACAAAACTATTATGACACACAACTATTGTGTCACTGTGTGTTTGCACACGGAGCTTTGTTCTCCAGTCGCTCAGGACATCTTTCAGAGCAGAGCTTATGTAAAAATGCTAATGACACTTAAAGCATGCAAATGTAAATACTAGTGGCTACAGAATGTAACATTTTGAACATTTTGTACTCAACCAACACTCATAACGCTTCATTTGTTCTGGTTTTTAAGGGTCTCACATTACATGAAGAATAATGCATGATGTATCTGATGTTATTTATCCGGCACCAGTGGCACATTAACTGCATGTTAATACGTGAATCTGATTGTGTGGTCGTGCACAAGTGTTAATTAGTGAGTGCAGTTGTGATTTTCCTTTCTGCTAATGGCGAATGTGCCGTACGGAACAAAGTAGGGTCTAACAAGGAACTGTTGTGCTTAATCCCCGAGGAGTTTGCGGAGACGGCAGCCTAATCAGATCTGTACTGTGCTGCTTTATCTCTGCTACTGCTCTGTCTATTGCTCGATCACGCATTTCGCTGGAGGAGCTCGATGGGCTGCTGCTCTGAGATGGATTAATGACTCTCCGGACCATACGTTTTCAGCTAAACTATGAGTCCACTAAGAGTTTTTTCTTTTTTTTTCCCAAACACAATCCGTCATCGCCTTCGCTGAACAGCAGATAATTGAGGAAAAGCTTGCTGAGGAAGCATTCTTGCTCTTTCTCTCTTTCCTGCTAGCCGACTGTTATCTTTGGGGATGCCACTCACGCTTGTTTGATATCTGTACTGTGGCCTCGTTTCACACTCGCATTGTTTTCTCTCTGTTCCTCTCATTCACAGTCTGTGCAGACTCTTTTAAGCATCCTATTTGTCAATGAATGCCTCTTCACATCAGCGATATGAATATGCATGCCAGGCGCAGTGGTGGTGGTGGTGGTGGTAGGGTGGAGGATTCCTCTACGGAGTCTCCAAGACTCGTAGGACGAGGGCCGCAGACTGATCCATTGGGAGGGCTTGAGACGAACATTTTGTGACAGCGCCTACAGAAACAACTCATCACTCGCCATTCTCACCACACACCCATCATGAATCAGCGCTTCCTGACACACATCTCCACTGACACAACATCGCATGACGGGGCCGGATACTCGCACGCTGTCCTTCGATTGCAATAGACCAGAGAGTGAGTTGGTGGAGCATAAGAGACTCCGCAGACTGGGCACTGGGAAGGAATTTGGGATGACTCTTAATGCATCTCAATAGCTCCAACTTTTTTTTTTTTCTCTCACCGTGTATCCCTCATTCACTCTCCTTCCTTTTTTTTAAACTCTAGTGTGCAGTGAAATATTCATCCACATTAAAAATTAATCACAGCGGCTTTAAAAGATTTTAAAAAGTAATAATAGTGTTAAAGGAGACCTGGAGACATCTCACCGTTGGCTCGGCGCGGGTGAAGGATGGCTGCCAGACACATTTGTCCGATAGATCCCCATGATGGAGCAGCGCTGCACATCTTGCATGGTTAAACAGGCTGTGTAATATAGCCTGATGAGTTTCAGGGGGAATTAAGTGATTGCGTTATAAAATTCACTGTTCAGGGAAATAATATGCAGCTTCTTTGTGTGTCTGAGTCGAGGGAATATGAAGTCTTACTCCAAAGTGGAGAATCTAGTAAGAACAATGTATAGTGTCTTTGCTGTCACTCAAGTCAGTGTTAAGAGCAGTGGGCTGCGGTGCATGGAGCCCTCATTCACACTACTCCTGCCCTCTATAATGTGCTTCTGTCTACTTCCCCGTCTCTGGAGTGCTACTCCTCAGCTTGGGCTCACTTTTCCTTTCACTGCCTTTGATTCACTTTCTCATGTGGCCCAGAAGGGCATAGCAGTCCAATTCAAATACTCTCCACATGGTCCCAACACTGGCCTATAGCTACTGACAGCTCCTCATTGTCCTGGTTTTATCCGGAGGAATACGGTACTTTACAGACATCAGAAAGAGGCGCCTTTTCCAGTAGATTGCTTGTGTCACTTCCTCCGCTAACCCCCCCCCCCCCCCTTCCCTCCGTTTTTCTGCGCTTTGAATATAAATACATTTCACACCTAAATGGGGATGAGGGGAAGTGGTGCAAACTCACAGCCCCGGATTGGGTGTAGGAGCAGCAGGAAAGAGGGGTGAGAGGAGCGTCAGGGAGGAGGTGAGGAGGAAAGATTGCCTCGGCAGCTGCTTACAGCTTTGCTTTCCCTTCCACGGCCAAATGAAGCAGAACCCGAGGTGTTTCTGTGCACAGTTTATTCAGGGAAACCAACATCTGCACTATAACATACAGTGTGCAAATGAGCAGAAACTTGTCCAGAATAAATCTGTGCCTCGGTGTGTGCACATTCTGCTGAGTTCCTCTGAAACACAGTGATGTGTGAGCAAATTATAGATGAACTTCTCATGTTAACGGTCACAGGGATATTTCTGAACCTGTATCCAGCCTCCAGCCATTCATTAAACATTGACAATTCTCTGCCATTATCATAACAGGCAGTGAAAAGACCTGACTGAATAGAATATAAAATGAATTCCCAGGGAAATACAGAGGTTAAGAGAAGGGAGGAGAGGGAAAGTGCATCTGTATTTGAAGAAGCAACAAAGCAAAAGAGATAGAAAGACGAAATAGAACAGAGTATACATTTCACTGACAGAAAAATATACGTGTGTGTGTGTGTGTGTGTGTGTGTGTGTGTGTGTGTGTGTGTGTGTGTGTGTGTGTGTGTGTGTGTGTGTTTGTGTGTGCGTGTGTATGAAAGACATAGAAGACATAATATGAATTTTAAAAGCAACTTTTAAAAAAACAAATCAGGCAGCCAGGTATCCATAGAAATGTTGTTTGTATTGGACTGTTCTGCCCTTCACAATGTACATTCAGTGCAGTTCAGTCTTAGTGCAGAAAGTAGTTTGTCCTTTACAAAGAAAGTTAAGATGTGGAGGTCAGGGTGGTGGATAAGCAGGTAGAGAGACTGACTCTCATGCATGAGACTGTTCCAGTTGCCTTAACCACGATCTTTCCGTAACAATAGTAGTCAGTGCTAATGAAAATTTGAAAACAATATGACAATATGAAAGGGGTCATACGTAGTAATGAACCTGCAGAGAATTATCAGCTGAATCTGCAGCTCCCCTCAGCTTTACAGAGCTTTATATTGATTTTCAGGTAATTGTTTGTCCAGCAACTTTACAGTTTGGTTAACTCTCACCACTCTGATAATGTAGTTTTTGGCCAAAGCAGGCAGCTGCTTTGGCCAGCTTACAATAGCATACAATATTATATTATATTATATTATATTATATTATATAGCTTGCTCTGTCAATCGGTCAGTCCACAAAAATTTCCACAACCTTTGGTGATCACAGTTTTTGCCTAAGGAGACTGACATTTGGCATTGTGGTCATGCCAGTGGCGGCAGGGGGTGGGCAGTGGAAGTGATTTATTGAATAAACACATATTCTGTAACTCCCAGATGCATTCACACTCTTGCCCAAGATTCTTTGGAAAGATTGGCAAATGAGGCAACACATGGATGCATGTGCATACGTGGTTGCAGCTCGTACAATTTCAGCTTGTTCTCACTCCCAGCTTGTCAAACACCACCATACCATGCACAGAGGCAACTTTTCGGGTGTGTCAGTTTTAGAGACAACAGGCAACGACACAACTTGTCAAATATCCTCGCATTTTCACTTGACATCAGCATCAGACGCGGATGACAATTAACCTTAAAAGGAAGTGTTCAGCCAACGTTGTAAGTTTATTTTGAAAAAGACTGAATGCATGTAACGAGCAGAAACTGTACATTTCCTGTGAGAGCGTAAGTTTATTTTGAAAAGACACAATGCATGTAACAAGCATAGATATTATTACTATATATTTTGATGAAATGTCCACTGACAAAGCGACGGTAGTTGACAAGTTGAGAATGCGTTGGCCATTGTGTGCTTGCTTCAAAAGTAGGAAGCGTCACATAATTCATAGGTAGGTTGTTGGGGTGGATGGAGAACATGTGTGGTTAGGTTCAAGAAAGAGAAACACTTGTGTTGAGATTAGGGAAAAAATCATGGTTTTGGTTAAACGTTAATAAGGTAAACTCAAATGACTTTTAAAGCAAAGGAAACAGGAACAGGATCGCGCTTTTGTTCTCTTCAGTAGCTTTCCACAGTTACCAAAGAGTTTTAGTGTAAGTATTATAATACCCAGTAGTGGAAATGGTAGATGGAACAATGTCACATCGTTTTTCTGATGGCTCACAATGCCACCCAAATTGTCGAAAAAATGACCCACTGGACCAAAAGGCCGTATGTCCAACAGCCTGGAATCCTGAAAACAAATGTGCTTTGCTCCAAAAGGCAGTTTCTCTCAGTTTTTCTTTGTGCTTTGGTTTAGGGATACCAGGCTGTCGGACAAATGGGCTTTTGGTCCAGTGGTACATTTTTTGGACTGTTGGGACATCAGAATTATGAGCCGGAAAATATGGGCAGTCTGCCGGGACAACCAAAGTCACTGTGGAAAACAAAATACAGTCCGTCTGTGTTGTTGGTAGTTTCCATGCTGTGAGGAAATGGAAAGCGATACTGTTGTCTTTGTGACAGCAGCACAGAGGGAAGGAGTTGAAAAGTTTTCTGTTTCCACTTTTGTTGAAAATGTAATCTGGATTACATTTTGCTTCCTCCAAAGCATATTGTCTTATTTCTAGATATGGTTGCATATGGGAAACGTGGGCCATATATAGAGGCATAAAGTGGCATATAGATGTAATTACATTACAGAAACACATTGAATTGGTTTTGTTGAAAACTTGAGGGAAAAAAAAGTATCAAAACGAGAGTTCATATGATGAACTTAAGATGAACTATCTAAAACAAATACATCCATAATATTGTAGAGTGTTTATGCTTTAAAGAAAAAAATAACCTTTATAAATCTTAGACAGCAAATACTCAAAAACTACCTAGCTCAGTCAATAATGCACTGATTGAACCCTGGGGTTAAGTCTCTCCAGCCAAACAACATCAGGATAATCTGCAGACTGCAGAGCCTGGATTTGCTTTTCTGTGATATTTCAAATCGCCAGGTTGTCCATATCTGACAGGAAATAGATCCAGACAGATTTCCTCCTCACCGTGTACCTGAAACCAAAAATACAGAGAAAGAGAAACAGAGAAAGACGGAGATAAATAGAAACCGACTGAAAGACACAAGAGAGGAAAATAAGAGCTGGTGTATTTTCAGTTTAACTGGATATGAGAGGTTTCGTTCCTCTAAAGAAAGATTTGTCAGATTCTTGACTCTGACCTTTTGCTAACAACCCTGTCAGAGCTTTCAGACCTGTGTGTGTGTGTGTGTGTGTGTGTGTGTGTGTGTGTGTGTGTGTGTGTGTGTGCGTGCGTGCGTGCGCACACGCATCGCTTTCCCCCATGGATGAGGCTGATAATGGAGAAGTGGTGTGTGTGAAATGTGTAAAGGGCAGGGCAGGCAGTTCTTCTGCAGTAATCCATCTTTACTTCAGGGCTGAGCCACGGAGCAACAGGCGCCTCACAGGGGAGAGGGAGAAAATACACTGTCGGCATCACTCTCATTCATACCAAACTACACAGACGAAATACTCAGCCAGCAGGAGCACAAGATTTTCACAGCGAGAAAACAAGAAAACAGAAATGACGAGTATTATTTGTTATGTATACTCTGTTTTTCCTCTTGCACCGCTGACAGCACGACAGTTACCAAAAAAAAAAAAAAAAAGCAGGCACAGTGGCGTGTGAAGTGTTCGCAGTGCATACATCTAAAAACCACATTCGTCTCAGACCATTCACTGGAGATGTGAAACTGTAACATTCTTATATGTCCTTACAAATGTGTATCCATCCACCCAGGAGTTTGTTTGTGTGAAGAAATGACAGATACAGGGCTGGGTGTGAAACAGATGAAAAAGGAGAGAGACACACCGAGAGAAGAGAAGAGGGAGAGCAAGAACCCTTGTTCATGCTTTTTGGCAATAATCACAGAGCCGAACTCGTGCCAACAGTGAGTGCCAGATGGTGCCCATCACCATTGTGCCATGCCTTTGAAACGGGGAGGAGAGAAGAAGATCAAGAGTGGCATGTGGAACAGGGAAGCACTGCCTAATGTGGATGATGTGTCATATAAATACTAATCACGCTAGAATCACACCCACAGCTAAATTAGATCCCTAAAGCTCTTCCACTAGCACCCACTCTCAATCTTCTCCCTGCTTTGGCACCGAGCGTATGTCATTATCAGAGATGATCGATAGATGAGACGTTAAATGCTGAATGCTAACACGTTCATTAATGGTTAATACATCATCTCACAGTGCTTCATAGTTCTAAGCATTTTTTTTTCATTTGAGTTGCCAGGTTGTGAGGAATGCTTTTGCATGAAGGTGGGCTACACTGAAATGAATTAGTTTGTACAACATGTCGTCCCATGTCATCTGCAGGCAAACATGTTAATAGCCGTACAGGCACGCTCAAAGGTAGGATGAAAAGTCATCTGTAGACACGATTATTGTTCAAATGAGGATGTTGACAGTTTCAGGCAATCTTTCTTCGAAGACAGTGCAGAGACAAGTTCAAACTCTGCTTATTTTCTCACCTCCACAGAGTTGATAGACTTTGGGGACTTATTAATTCCTCCATTTTTTTTACTTAATGATCTATGAATCTTTTGGGTACAACTAATGCGGGCCTTACACTAAATGACTTTTCAAGCAATTTCACAGTCGCAGACAAATTGCTAATGTCGGAATAAAATCATGAGAGTGTTACCTTAGTTGGTTCATTATCCTGATCATTTGGTATAAGGTGGTCATAAAACTCAGTCCCAGCTGTCTTAGGTCAGTCTCTTTCAACAAAATTACACGTTCAATACTATTGTATGTTTTTAGTCTTGGCTCTACAAATACTGAAGTTCAATGACGTCAATAGCCAATAACTCTCTCTAGCAACAAACAGGAAGTAGCAAACAAAGTAGACAGTAAACATGGAGGGGAGTCTTGGTTCTCTTGGACTGCGGAAAAGGAGGAGAAACGGGTGGGGTTGTGGAGTCTCTGTTAAATTCAGCATGTATCTGATCCACCTATCAGCACTTATTGTAATACGTAATTTTAATTTTTGAAAGGGTTTGCCTCTTAGTCCCACAGTCTAATCCCACTAAAATAGCACAGCCAACCAACCATTGTGAATATGACACCTTTTATTGTATGGAGTTATGTGTTTTTGCAGGCACGTAAGGAATTGTTAATATGTCATATTTCTTAAAGGGAGTTTGGTGTAATATTTTCCACCAGGAGCAGGATGGGGAATAATCTCAAAAAGAGTCTAGTTGTAGTCTTGCAAATAGAGACCCTGCACAGTCTTTGCAAAATCTTCGAGCGTGAGTAAAATCGCAAATTGTCTTTAGATGTGAGAGTGTGTCACACTTCTGTGTTTTCAAAGTCTTTTAGTGTATGGTAGGCATTTAATACAGCTGACCTCAAAGATATATCATCTCAGAAAACCTACATGTATTGGCTACAAACACCTAAAGCAAGTAAACCACTGTTATTCTTAAATATGTCTGTCATATATTTTTGACCTTTTTGGTCATCCATAGATTTAAATTTAGATATACGAAAAGAGACTGAGACTTGAGACTGTTGTTATCTGTCCCACATCCAAATGCTAGCGAGGTGAAACTAAAAACACCCCCCCCCCCCATGTGTTTATGAATGAGTGTGACAGAAATAAAGATGGATCCTAACAGCTAGTTGTTTTTGTCAGGTGGCAAACTGCCACCCTGCCGTCACACCCCTCTCTCCCAGGTCTCCTCAATAGCCACTCATCCATCAGAGCCTTCCGCTCCAGCAGCTATCACTCAATACCTCAGTGGTGCTGAGGACAAACAGGTACTGCGAGCAACCAGCCGTCACCTTTTTACCTTTTAATTCACCTCGACTGACTCACTGTGTAGTTCATTTATCATGTTAATGTCCTGGTGACTTTTAAACAAATTACAACTTAGAAAATCTCTGCAGCACTTTTGTGTCGACCCATCACTGAGTACTGGATAAATATCTGCTGCTGAAGAAAAATCCTGGCTTGAATGTTATGACAGACTGGGTGAGCACACCTCATCACATATGTTGCACTAAATTTGGCCCACAACAGCTCCAGGAGGCCGCGCACCAAATTTTGGTCCAAATTCCTCAATACCAGCACACAGCTATTATCAATACAGATCTACACTGATCTGAGTTTAACTGCAGGTAACAGGTTAACCATACAAGCCCACTTTACTGTTCCAAAAGTTTGCCTTCTTTCCGGTTTATAAACAAACCAAACTGCAGACCCGACTCCAGCGCCTCTTAACTGAACAAAGGTTTTCAGAGAGTTTCAACTCATTGTTGAGATTTTCCATCCTGAAATGTTTTCGTCTCCCCACTATAGTAACATCATGTTCAACTCCAGCCAGTTGTCTGTTAAAAAGCTGTAGAAAGCTGCCATACACTACATGCTCAGCACCAAACGGCAGACAGACACAGATATCGTCACAGCATTTAGCCGCTAAAGAGCCAGATATTTCCCAAAGGAGTGAGGAGAGACCAAACAGAGCCAGAAGCAGAGTGATTATTGGTCTGACATTCATTGGGTGGACAGAAACATAACTCCAAACGAATACTGTTGCTCTGTGTCTGCCCAATGTGGAAATAAGCAATTTCTTGCTAACAAGTTTATCGTATTAGCTTAAAGAAATAGTTCTCGTGGTGTTGGTGGCTTAGTGGATAGAGCAGGTGCCCCATGTACAAGGCTGTTTCCGCAGCGGCTCGGGTTCGAGTCGAGCCTGTGGTCCTTTGCTGCATGTCATCCCCTCCCTCTCTCCCCCTTTCACACTTGGCTGTCCTGTCCATTAAAGGCAAAATGCCCAAAAAATATCTTTAAAAAAAAGAAAGAAATAGAAATAGTATTATACTTCAATACTACAGATACTACGTTTTCATTTTGAAGATTCTTTCTACTGCCAATAGGATCAATACCAAAAAAGGGATCAGTTTCTCTCTTCCACGTTGTATCGATTTGTATTTCATCAAAGAGTACTGTCTGTGTAAATAAAGCCCTGTTGGCAGGAACACATCTACTGTGTGTACTGTACCTCTTCACTGCTGTTGACGTATTGTGTGAACTCAAACAATATACGCGTTGCACATGTGCAGCACACCACG
The DNA here is from genome assembly GCF_011397635.1 of Epinephelus fuscoguttatus. NCBI lineage: Eukaryota > Metazoa > Chordata > Actinopteri > Perciformes > Serranidae > Epinephelus > Epinephelus fuscoguttatus. The sequence goes on from NC_064769.1 coordinate 13,233,092, forward strand.
GCGCGTACCCCTGACTAGTTTAAACTAAACATAACTGCAGTGATGGCTTAACAAAAGACGAATGAAACACAAGAAAGAAACCTGAAGTTGCAACAGAAAAGAAGGGAGGAGGAGGGAGATGCCTCAGCATCCAGACTATTGACTCTATAAAACAGTGAACATAGCTACCATGACATCATGAGTTGGTTTGTGGGCTACCATTTTGAAGCCCTAAGTTTGGCATTTTGGCCATTGCTATCTTGTTGTTTTGGAGCCGGAAGTGACCATATATGGCCAAGAGGGTGGAGCTGTGGATGAGTGAGGGGTGAATCTAACTCTTAGACCATAGCGACACCTTGCAGACAGCCAGTCACTCAAAGCGGCCCCACTCTTAAATTTGCATAACTTTAAGCCTTCATAAAATGTAATCAGGCGAGTTACATTAATATTGTATAGTTGTCGTGAATGGTGAAATTAGCTATATAGACCAAACCATTTTGTACCAGGCTGTAAACATGTTTATTTCTGCTGTAAAGTTGGGCATTTTAACATGAGCGTCTTTTAGGACTGACTGGCTTCTGGAGCCAGTCTCAAGTGGCCATTCAAGGAACTGCAGTTTTTGGCGCGCCAGCATTAGCTTCAGTTTTCAGCCTCAGAGGCTGCCACTTGGTCATCATTAGCTGATACTTTAGCAGGCTGATTATCGACCTCATAAATCATGACACACAGCTCTCCCCTACATGGAAGGACATAAGCCGCTTTTAAGAATAAAAAGTATCAGTGTCTGTATGGTTAGCGGTATCAATGATTCTGGCTCTGTATTGCATGGTATCAGATTGCAGCCAATTTTTGTGGTGTTCCCCTGGTCCATTTCGAGAAATGTGTGTATGGGGGGGTAACAAACTGGACTATTTCTTGGCCTTGATCTTGTCCAAGAAGAAACTTGGTTTCATGCTTTATGCCAAGCTAAGCTAACCAGTTGCTGACCCTTGCTTCATATTTACCATACAGACATAAGAGTGGTATTAATCTTTTCACCTAACTTTCCATTCAAAACAAAATAAGCATCTTTCTCAGAATGTTGAACTATTGCTTTGAAAGGTGACAATATATCAATGTAGTGTTTACACATTATTTCTGCTGCCCCCAGGTGGTCAAAAAAGCAATTATCACAGGTTTAGAAAATCAGTTTCTGTAACTTTATTTCATTTTCTCACAATTTTTTTTGCCACTCATGGTGTGTGTTTTCTGCGGTCTGCCTCTCACCGACCACTCCCTCTGTTATGCTACATTTAATAATCAGGTTGCTCAAAGCAGCTACTGACAGACGCAGTTAGGTGTTAGCAGCATGCACGTACAGTCAACTCCCAAAGTAAACCAGTAATGAGTGTGAATTCACAGTGAACAGCTTTTTCCCCACTGAGCAGATCCGGGGAAGCTCAGGACTGCCAGCCTCGCATTTGGCTGCTGGTTCAGTGTATGCAAGCTTGTCTCGTTTATACACTTTGTACAGCATCTTCCCATGGTACAATGAGCTCTACAGAGTAAACAAAGCACTGAGAGTTAGACCACAATAGTGGGTCAGGTCTTAAGCTGGTACAGGCTAACTCTGATGGGACTGTAAGCTCCTGGCCTACATCTTCTTTTATTTTCTCATCCCTAGCTTATGCTTCCTCCGTAATCAATCTTAACCTCGCTTGCTCTTTATTTACGAAGCTATTTGATGCAGAGGATTTTCTCTGATCTTAAATCTTCCAGGTTCTTCGTCTGGTCTCCTCAATAAACAACGTTTTATGTTATTTATTCATGCAGAGGGAGAGAAATACAAACAAGGTGAGCGTCTGCACTCTCCCGCTGGGAACGGCTGTGCTGTTGATTTTTTAAAAAAACAAAGCTCTGTGGAAAGTGCCAGAGGTCGCTAATAAGGTCACATTAGTCAAATCTATGTGGGTAATTGCTATGAAAATGTAAATATTGGGCATTCGTAATCACACAATGGAAAAAGATGCAAGCCAGAGGACAGAGATGGAGGGAGAGACAGTAACGTTACAGCCATACAAGGTTATTTAAAAACATCCACAACAGGTTTCCCTTTGTTTATTCTGAATAGCTGCCAAGCATTTCAGCACTTAGTTATGGAGCCAAATGTATTGACCTTGAAAAAGGCCAAGTTTGAATCCCAGCACACATAGTTTCAATACAATATATTGTTCTGCCTTATGCTGAGAGGTGTCTTTGAGTAATGTGATCTGATGTGCATTTAAGCTTTTAGCATCTTGTGATTAACATAAATTATATTGCATAGATAGTCAGTCGCTACGTGGATAGCATAAATCATAAGATGACGTGTCCCTGAGGTATTAGTCATGTTTACAGTGTCAGTATCTTTCTTTTCTTGCTCAGTCACACAATCTCCTCCCAGCGATACAAACTGAAATAATACCTCCCTCTTCAGACATCAATTTCTATTGGTTTTTGCCTGAGTCTACTATCTGCGAGAAAAGCATTCTTTAGTTTTGTTTGTTTTTTCTTTTTTTGAATGATGAATGAAGGTGTGGCTATGCAAGATGATTGATTATATCTCCATGGTTACACTGGGTCCAGCCCTCTGTCAGTCACAGTCAGTCCAAGCCATCAGACTGAAGGTGTCTCAGCCAGCTGTCGATAAAGTGAACCGACAACAACTGAACTTGATTGTAGACTATATAGCTGACTGGGTGTTTGGCTCCAGATCACACCTTAATTATCTCATTATCTTTCGTTGTAAGACCATTTCTCATGGTCACAACTTAATTATCAACTGTCAGCCTAAATTACTGATTTAATGATATTATTTCTAGATATCAGACGATGTTAAAAAAATTTATGTAAATGACTCATTGTCTTTAGAGGGCTTTTATGGGTGGTAATGTCAGTTGAACAGTTGGTCCAGACTGAACTATTTATTGGATTGCCATGAAATTTTGGATGAACATTCGTGGTTCCCAGAGGGTGAATGCTACTCTGTTTGGTGATACTGTCTTTTCCTCTTATGCCACCATGATTTTAACATTTGTGGTTTTGAGTAAAATAGACAAAAATAGGAAGGATTGTCATGAAATTTGGAACATATCCATGCCATCCCTTAAGATCCATCCCTTATCCCTTAATTTTCCATGAAGCGCCATCATCAGGTCAGAATTTTAATGTGTTTAATATCTGCAAACTAATATAATTCCCATCAAACTCGGTTGCACTTTTTGTTTTGAGTTGTTGTGGACTCTCTTTCACACTCTTAGATGGTTAACATGCTAAACATTACCTGCTTAATATCACGTTAGCATTGTCACTCTGAGCATATTAGCATGTTAGATTTAGCTCAAAGCACTGCTGTGCAGGGACACCAGGAAGTGCGTTGGACTTTGGAATTAATTTTCTTAGTGGTCAAACAGTGGAATTGCAACTTCCAAGTCTATCACGCAACACCATGGGGCCCAAAATGACTTTTTCCCATTGACTTGCATTGTGAAAGAGACATCTGTAATTCAGCTGATCATTTTTTTGAGTCGCACAACCTCCGCAAAATGATTTGTTTTGCTATCAGAATTTGATCCAATAACATTTGGAAAGTCTAGAAGAGCCAAATAATTAAATCATTTTATCCCCATTCACATTAGTGGAGCACTTAACAGGAAGTAGCCTGCCCCATTAGCCCAATAGGAAGCAGTATCGATCATTGAACATTTTGGGTTGAGTTGAATAGTTTGGGTTTATGTACCACTGAGCAGCTTTCATGGGAATGAATGGGGCCCCATCTCTAACGCTATATCCAGTTTTCTTTATCCATCCATCCATTTTCCTCAGCTTATCTGGGGCCGGGTCGAGGGGGCAGCAGACTCCAGACATCCCTCTACCCAGTGATGCTTTCCAGCTCAACATCCAAGTGTCTGTTTTTTTTTAAGTACAGCCTCACAGAGCAGTTAGCTTGGCTGTAAACTCTCAAGTGAGTGGAGCACTAAACTGGAAGTAGCCAACAGGAAGCAGTGCCGATTAAACAGATAATTTTTATATGCAGCAGTTGAATATTATGGGTTCATGGACCACTGAGCAACTTTTAAAGGATTGAATGGGGCCCAGTTTTCTTAATCCATTCATCCATCCATTCATCCATCCATCCATTCATCCATCCATCCTTCCATTTTCATCTGCTTATCTGGGGCCAGATCATGGGGGCAGCAGCCTGAGCAAAGTACTCCACACATCCTTCTCCCCAGCGAGACTTTCCAGCTCCATATCCATGCTGCTGTTTTTAAGTACAGCCTCACAGAGCAGTTGACTTGGCTGTAAACTCTAAAGTTTTATTTTGTGGTGCCTGTAACTCTTTGTTAGGAGTTGCCCTGTTGTTGTTTCCCTTTAATGGTATAATTGTCTTACCACCAATTGAATCCTTTCTCTGTCCAGTCAGGTTTAATTGCTTGGCCAAAATCTAGGCCTGTAAAATACAATTACCCTTACTGTCCAATATTTCTAAATAATGGCCACAGATTTTCTGCTTGACACAGACTTCACCTGACTGCCTTGAATGACTTTTAAGTACTGATCAATGCTACCCCCTTTTTCTTTTTCTACAGTGTAAAGCATTATTTACCTTGTATTTGCCCCAAGTGCGAAACAAAAACAGGCTTGCACTGTGACTAAACCTGCAGCTACACATATAGTTATATATACTCTACATAGATGAACACATACATACTCACGTAATGTTGAAGCAGTGTATGAAAATGTATTTGAGGAAGATCTCTATTATGTAGCTTTCAGTATTATACTCCAACAGACTTTATTGGAATGGATGACCTGAAGGAAATCACACTCAGTTGGAAAAATTACCATCGCGTGCAAGACTCAAATTTTATATTCAAACACAAGTACACACACATTTGTTTACATCACACTCCCACACAATCTCAGCATCAATGCAGGTATTGAAGAAGGATCTTTAAAAGCAGACCGCAGTGTGACAGCCGAGCAGCTGGTGGGACCATTTAAGAATAACAGACCCGATCACAGTGTCCATACTTACAGACTTTAAGGCACACTGTGCAAAGTTCACAGGGGCTCGATGGCTGTCCCACTGTCAAATGTCAAGTCAGCGCTCTCTCACAGACATTATGAAACCATATCTACAGACTTTGCCTGAGGGAATTACCCATAATTCATAGCTTTGTGACAATAAAACACAGGGTTACTAAGGGAAGCTGGAAACGTTTAAAAAAAAAATGTAAACAAGGGGGGCTGGTGCATGGGTGTTCAGCCTGGCTTAGTGGGTGTGCTGGTGTGCTTGAATTTACAAGGATTTAGGATGGCACATAAAAAACACATGAAATCAGTGGAATGTAAACAGACTGTATGTCATAGCAAGTTTATTCATCAACCATTTCTTTTAATTTTGCAAACAAGTAAATTGATTATTCGACAGTTACCTCTCATCCACTCTGTGAGGCAAGAGCCTGGAAGACATTCAAATTAGGGACCGACCCCTAAAGTACCTTGGCCGTGAGGAAAGTAAAAAGCAACAAATAATAAATCCCAAACCCAACATTGAACCCTACAGTATGTAACATGTTTTGCCTTCGTCAAGGTAATGTGACATGGTTTTGCCATGCACGTGATGGCCGCTTCACGTGTTCTGCGTCCATTTGGAGGGTTGTTTGTGCACTTCCCCAGAAATGAATGCTACGTGTTTGCAAGATGCAACACACACCAATGACAGAGGCAGTACATTGATGTGACGCTGTCTGGGGTCAGTAGACGTATCAGCAGTGACAACAATGGCGGAAGGTTTTAAGGACAAGCTAACAGACAAAGCCTGCAACTACCCGCATCTGTATGATATGTCATTGCCACTGCACAGTGGCAGATATCTTAATTGAAATAGCTGGCAATAGATCAGTACCATTTTAGGATTCAACCTGGGAACCTGCCAAAATAAATGGAGTCCAAAACTGTTGCGTCCACAAATCCAGAAATTCTATATGGTCTCAATTTTCTGGTGTGCCCTCTAGTGGAATCCTCCAGTAACACGAGTAGAACATAGACGGGTGAATGGACAATTTTGTGCATGACGCAGAGGGTTGTCTATGTGAAGGCATGGTTAAAAAGCAAGTTTATCTCTGGCCTTAGGCTTAAGGGTGAAGATTGGGATGGGTCGTCAGGGGAGTGTAATACCCCAGGGTACAGCCTGTTCTCCTCAGTAGTAATAGGAAGGTTTGTGTGTGTGTCTGTGTGTGTGTGTGTGTGTGTGTGGATGTTGAGGTGTTTGGGGGTGTTTGGATGATGTGTGTACATGCGCATGCAAACACACACATGTTTATCTGCTGTGCTGTGTAATTGCACATACACTCATTTGTGGGTGTGGTACCTCGTCACAGATGAACACGGCTCTCTACAGAGATTGACTGCTCATGTAATTCCTGCCGAAATGAAATGTTCTCTCTCTCCTTTTATAAAGAATATTCAGCCTATAGCAGAGGAAAATTGCAAAGATATTTCGAGTTGATTGCCTTTGCACCGCTATATTTTTGCTGAAAGTCTCTCCTCCACCACTCAGCAAAAGCACAGAGGAGGAGGGATGGAGGAGAAATGATGATCTCCTGCTGGTGCTGTTGTATGAATGTTTTATAGATGGAAGGATGAAAAAGAGATGAAGCCCTGCTCAACCTCCATGCTTATATTATTTTTAAAATACTGTTGCAGAATATTATTTTCAGCTTGTCAAATTTCTAGCCGCTATCCAATCTGACTGCACCTAACATCCTCATTCACAGAAAGTGCAAATGCTCTTTCTCCTGATTGCCAGCACACTGAACCGTGTGGTGGTAGTTCATCTAACTGCAGTAAAAGCTACAGTACTACTGACTGCAATACACACTTTGTAGTGGGAGTTATATATTTAATAGTATTTCAAATGTTACTGTTAATTTTTTCTAATTGTTTTAAATGGCAGTTGTGAGTAACCTTGAATTACAGGCAAATGAATTAGTAACTACAAATCTGCTGATTCAATCCCCTCCAGAGATGCTCTGGGGTAGTGCTCTTGGGCAAGGTCGCTGTCTCCCAAATTGAATGATTAAAAAGAGAGGAGATTTATACAGTAAATCTCTAAGGATGGAATAACGTGCACAAAGTAAGGTCACTCAGTGGGAATGGATAGTGTACTGACATGATGTTTAACAGCAAGATATATTCACTTTTCTGGCTGATATGTAGTTGACTTTGGAGTCACTTTGATCCTCCCACTGTAACTCTGAGGTCAGAGTTGATTCAACCACCAAGGCTCACATATATAGGTATAGACACTGTAAAGATCCCGTTCAGACAAGACATTTAAAAACACTCTGCTTTGAATAATTTTTTGTATCTTATGCGACTGCTCCACAAACAAATGTTCAATTGCCTTGTTAAGTATGCTCATACTCCATCTCCTTCATTTACTTCTAAACTTCAGCTGCTCAGCACAAGATCAATTCTATGAAATCCCATTCTCATTTTTCCTGAACTGAAGGTTTCAAGTTTCCATATCACACCCTAAGCTCCAGTGATTTTATTGTATAGCCGAGGCTTTGAACACACTTGGTCTCTCAAGGCAAGTTCAATACAAGTATCAGATACAGCTTTAAATAATCCACAATCTCTTAAATGATTAACAAGTTGCAAGGGTACACCTGAGTTCATCACATATGTGTATAAACAGTCCTATGAACTTTTCTTTTTTCAGCAGTTTCTAATATTGTTTGTATTATAGCCTATCTTATGGTCCTGTGTTATTCCATTGCTTAGCTTTGGCCCCTTACTATACATTTATTGTTATAGCTGAAAGAAAACAGGCCTATGTGTCCATTTTTTTGTGGCCCTTACTTTTAGGGTTTGGGTACATTTACATGCACAATGATATTCCACTATTATTCCACATATGACAATTTTCTGAATTTGATACACATCATATAAACAGCATATTCTGTTTGGATATTCTGAGTTAGATCTTATTCCAAATGTAGCATTTTACGATTAAGACGTGGGATAAGCCGATGTTATTCAGATTTTAGGAGCATTCTTTAGACATGTATACAGCGCATTTTGAATCTGTGTCTCAGTTGGGCGTCTTTGCAACACATGGCCTCTTACCTGTTTACAGTCAGCTCTGTGTGTTGTTATGGATGTGTTGTACACAAACCAATTTGCCAACAGTTTGCTCAAAAAGAAAATTCCAATTTTCTGGTTGGAAGGAGAAACACACCCTCTTTTAAACATTAAGGACTTGGACATCAACAGGTTTTTTGGATATGTGCAAATATCGTAATGCTGACTATTTGAAGAAGGTGCAGGAATGAAAGAGAGTAGCTATGTTTGCATGGTCAAACAAATCAACCACTGTTGGAAAATATTGAAAAAAATCCTGGCAAAAGCGACAGCCATTCTACTTTTCCATAATTTAATGAGATAAACAACATGTGAGGGCATGTTAATCAGAGAATGCACGGTTGCATGTAAATGGAAGCATTAGTGGAAAAAAATTTATTTTCATTAGCCATCTGAAGAGTTGAGTAGGAATATTGTCTTTTTCGGAATAAGGGCAAAAAACTGAATATTTTGTGCAGGTAAACGTAGTTACTGTCCTTTTCAAGATGGCTTATTGAGACATTGGGCTCTAGTTTCCCGGCGCGGCGCAGGGTGGCGAACCCCACGCAAAGCTAGTTTTGAGCAGCGCGACCCAAGGCGCGCTCAGTTTGGTAGTTTGGCAGACCAAGGTGCACTGAGATGGGTGTGGCGGCGCAGCAGGGGAGGTGTCGACAGATCCAGCTTGGCGCAGTGACAGTTTCGTGCCAAAAGGCTTCGCCGAAGGTGCCCTAAAAGCTTGCCAGCTGAAACCAGGTCTACTGTCAGCGCAGGCGGAGCGCAGCCGGTGTAAGTGGAAGTTTGGCTGACCGGCAGACAGTGCCCACACGTCACCAAAACCTCACAGGCAGGTTTCCAGAATATCAGGCACATTAACAATGCAATAAATACCCAAAAAAACACTATTCAATGAAACTATCTGCAATCAGCACATAAATGTATCTCTATATCGACTGTCCCGTCACATCTGATGTCAGATCAAAGGGGATTGGCACCGTTTGGCACGTTTGGCACGCGTAATGGAAACCCAACCTGATCTGATTAACACAGCTGCAAAATAATGAGTTCACATCCCTCTCAGCCAACCACAAACAGCCACAGCATCAGATAGGGAGTATATATTCAGCATCTGTCATCTTAGAAAAGTCAAAAGAAAAGAAACAGAGTGCCAGACTTGCAAAATCCGCCTGGCCACACCTAGTTGGCGAAGCGCAGGTGCGCTGCGCCCCCGCCTCACCCAGTCTGCAAAACTAGAGCCCTCTATCACAACATTTTTGGGACAAGTTCTGTTGTGTGGCTTGGTGTCTACAAATATAGATGAATAAAAATGTGGATGCCGTCTGACTTTCTCTAATGTTCAGTGATTGTGATGAAGTCAGGTGTGTCCTTGTAACTGGCTGATGATGTCACTGATGATGAGTTACCACCAGGTGTATCTTTGCCTTGAGACAGATCAAGCGTAGCCAAGCGGTGAGAATAAAATCACTGGAGCTTAGTGAGGTGTCATCTTCTCTTCAATATATATCACCAGACAGCTCTTGCTGATATTAAGTTGCATATTTCATACTAGATGTGGTGTCACAAAATGCTATTATCAACATACACGTCTTCAACTCAGACTTAAAGTCCCTCTCAGGGTCCTTTTAATGTAAACTATGTAAAAATACTTATACTAATATTTTGTTTAACATGGTTTTTCACACATAATAGTTAAAAAACTAAGCTACTACTCTATTCTGTCTCCCTCATTGAGAAATTTGCTTGCAGTAAGTTTTGCTGTCTTTTCTCTCCAGCGCTTCTCGCACTTGGTTGAGCGTTGAAAAAGCAGTGTGCATCAAGGTGACTAGCATTACCGTCAGAGGAAATATCGGAGAGATTCAACCAAACATCTTTTAGCTTCAGTCAGACCCAGACTCAGATCCATCCATCCATTTCCATCCGCTTATCCGGGGGCTGGGTCATGGGGACAGCAGGCCAAGCAAAGCACCCCAGATGTCCCTCCCTTAGCAACACTTTCCGGCTCCTCCTGGGGGACCCCAAGGCATTCCCTGCCCCGATAAGGTATATAATCCCTCCAGTGTGTTCTGGGTCTGCCCCGGGGCCTCCTACCAGTGGGACGTGCCTGGAACACCCCTAATGGGAGGCGCCAAGGAAGCATTCTGTTTAAATGCCCAAACCACCTCAACTGACCCCTTTTGAGGCAGTGGCAGTGTCCGAGCTCCTTACCCTATCTCTGAGACTGAGCCCATCCACCTAATGGAGGAGCCACCCCAGCCAAGAGCAGGGAGCTAAGAGTGATTTAAGAAGACCTTGATGAAATGGCGTATTCAGACTTTGAGTAGTCTCACCACCAGACAATCAGAGATCTCCACCTTATGATAGTCTGGGAACATTCCTTTCTAAAGTGTGTTGAACATACCGGCGAAAACGGCCGGCAACAAAGCAACGCCTCTTGCATTTTTGAAAAGGACACGCCTTCTCGGAAATGCGCGCTCCCCCTTTTCTCGTCTGCAAGGAAACAAACACACAGAGAGCTTGAAAATGGATGCCGAGATATTAAACTCCGTTTTATCGAATGTGTGCTCATCCGTGAAGGAAATATTCTATCCAGCGGATGTCTTAGTTACAACATGATTGAGCTAACTGGAGTAGTTTCATGTTGTTTCTGACAACAGCAGGCTTTTAACAGATGACGTTCCGATGTTAGCTTTGCTACTAGTCTTAGGTGCCCCTGTCAGCTGCAGCCACTGATGCTTTCTAGACATCGTGATTTCCCAAAACTGAATAAATACCACACATAGCAACACAAAACTGCTTTGCTAGCTCAATCATGTTGTAACTAAGATATCCACTGGAAAAGATATTTTTTTCACGGACCATTTATTGAGTTATTACCTATTACAGACACCGCTAACGGTTAAGAAATAGTAATGTTTGTTCAATCATTGTGTTTATAGACTTTACAAACATTGGATCAGTCTAAACAGTGACACAGTGATGTGAAAAATGTGATATATATACATATATATATATATATATATATATATATATATATATATGTATAGCTAAAAGCTCTGCTGGTTTTCTACTCGTAAGTATTTGTAAACAACAAGGCGATTCCCTCTATAGTCCGGCCGGACGGATGAGTCATGGCCTTGTAAAAGATTATGTTTGTTTCTTTTAGTTGGCGAGAATGTGTCGCCACAAACGCAACAAACATCCACTAACTTTAACGACGTTTTCTGCAAGTGTGGCTGAGCCATTTTGTACCGCTACACATGTTTCTAGTCGGACTATGTTTACAAGCACAAGAGTTCAGCGAGCCACCGAAGGACCGCCCTGCAGATTTACTATTGGTTCTGCAACGTAGGGAGTTTTTTTAAACTCTGAAATTGTATCCGCCCATCTAAACACAAAATCAGGGAGAAAGTCATCAGTCTTTAGTTAAGCAAAGCATCTAAAGACTGACTTGTGAGTCTAGACTTTGAGGGTCTCACTCAGACGATCAGGGTCAGCCCGAAAACATAACATGGAGCTGTCATTCTGTGGGCCCACCATTTAAAGGGACAGGATTCAGGGTTCAATGCTTTCTTTGCAGGGTAGGGATGGGCTCCAGGCATGCTGATCCCTAGTGTCACAGGCCCAGACTCAGATGAGGAGTCAAAATCAGCAACCAACAGACAGAATAGAAAGTGTGGTTACCATCTTTTATTCATGTTGTTTGTTATCTTGTTATCTTAGTGGCTGAGAACAGGTTGGCTGACACTGTGTTTAGTGTTTGTGATACATACAGTCATATCTGATATGATGAGATTTTTGGTTGATAGTTGGCAGAAGCTCCAGGGTCTGGTTTACATACTGCAAACTCTACCATGATTGCTGTCAAAACTTTCACTATACTAATGCAAACTCTCACTCTCTGACAAGTTCGCTCTGCGCTGAAGGTTTCAGGTTTTTTGCCACTGTTGTGTCGAAGTCTGTTCCCCCATCAATATGTGTTTCCTGTATCAGACAGTGATTGGTTTTCGCATTACTGACATACCTAATATATGTTGCCTGGTGAACGTTTGAGTCTCAGATTTTAAGGATGAGTCAAGGCATCTCCCCCTACTGTAGAGGCATTGAAAACACCTCTTTATTGACAAACTTTGCACAGATACAAGTCAGTATAGTGAAGGTCAGACATTTTTGGGGACTTTAAAATAAGAAAAACACTTTTTTTTGTGGACGGGGACTTTAAGGTGAGCTCAGGGAAACTTTCCCCTTTCAACAGATGAGTGTGTAAACAGCCTTTGAGTGTTAAACTCTGCACACACACATCATTTTACACAGTGAAGGTCAAACATCCAAGTGAAGAAACAATAACCGAAGGACTGTTTTTCAAGGCCATATGATTTTTATTACAGAACAGGGGGTAAACACGCGGCAATTACTGTGAAACTACTGTAAAAACACATTTCTTTCAACTTTAGTTACACTATAGTGTTAGAATGAGCTTACAGCTGCCACCTATAAGCTCAGGTCAACACACCAGCACAATCATTCTCTCCCACACTGTGCCTGAAACCTACATTGCATAAACCTCCGGAGCTCTGACACTCTACTTTTGAATTATGGCCTGTATCATCTGTAAAACACACCTACTGTAATTTGCCCACAGGCAGGACCTGAAGCGGGGTGCAGCCTATAGCCAAAAAAAGCGAAGATGTGAGCAGCGGAAAGTACTGTGTTAGGTTCACAGCTTCCTGTCTGCCACAGCTTGTGGGCTCAGTGTGCAGATAATTAAGGTTGAGGGTGGACAGCTCCCTACAGCGCCACTGTGCCAGAGCTGTGGACTGGGGCTATTCATTTTCACAAAGAGGGAACACAGCGGACGCAAGGCAGGAGTCACTGGGGAGCTCTATAGGGAGCTGATCTGTATAGTGGCACAAATAGGGAGCCTGTGAAGATGTGGGAATGGAGTACTTTATTTACTCTATTTATTTCAGGGTGGTAGATCGGCAGAGATAGACTCCATCGCTTTCTTTCCTACTAACTAGCGCCTCATTTTACGCAGCTTTGGGGGTTTGTTTCAAGCTGTGAAGCAGTCCCAGCTGCCACCAAGAGGTTTAGTTGAAGTGGCTTTTTTTCCTACCTGCTGTAAATATTGCGGAGGGAAGAAATCCTCTCCACTGCTCTTTGTACCCACTCACTTTTTTTACTGTTTACTCTGTCCATACCCATTGCCTGCACTGTGCTTCTGTCTGGAGTTTGATGTTTCATTTGTTTATTTTGTGCATTAGAATAACAGTGGGCATCCACAGTGAAGTGGTTGAGTGACTAAGGGGGTGGGAGCTATGAAGCCGAATGGATATGAATGTGAGAGTCCTCATTGTTCTTGCCTGAAAACTCCAGGCCCTGCTGCTGCCGCTACTGAGCTCAGTCCTCCTTGCTTCCTCTGCAGCACTTCTCAACCGAGGGAGTCCTCTTTATTTCCAGCATCTGTGCTGTGATGAGAAACACCAGCTAACTAGGCCACTGCATAATAAGCAAGAATAGCAACAAACTAAAATGAATAAAAAAAAGAAAAGAGGGAAAAAGAATCAGTTCACGGGGGGAAAGCTTACCCAACATGTAACTGCTGACAAAAGTAATTCAGTGAGCAAATATTGTCCTTATTCCTTTATTGCAGATGCATTCATTTATTATTGCTTACATTTACCTATAGCCTCTGCAGAGGTGCATCGGAGTTCACATCTCATTCCGGCACTGAAGCCCCTGAGCTATGCTGTCATGTGACTGACAATGCACCTTGCTGACTTTTCGTTTGGTGTGCGTGTCAACTGCAGTCCTGGATCCCTCCTGGTGCTGCAACATTTCTGTGATACTCAGCATTGTAGCTCTTGATCCACTCTGTCAACAGCTTCATTATTATCTACTATGAAGTGGCAGATGCAGGAGTCTTTGCTGCTTCTCTTTCACACTTTTCACACTAGTTCTTTCTTGTATCTTGCGCTGTTTACACTCTTGTTATTTATCGTTATTTCTGCAATGTCTAAAGTGACTTTAATTGATTTTATTTAACAATAGGGAAACATTGTGACAATGTAAAAGGGGTTGCTTGTAGTGATGAGCCTACAGAGAGTTATCACCAGAATATGCAGCTCCCCTCAGCTTTATTGTGCTTTATACACTACCTGCTCTACACCAAACAGCAGACAGAAACAGTTAGCAAGTAGCTAGTGAACATATTGGAGCATTTAGTAGCTAAAGCAAACCCAATTTGTCAAATACCGATACTTGGTCAATGGACCTACACGTCAAAATATGATGCACTAGGTACCCTCCTGCATCAATTTTGGACGTGGTTAGGTCAAGGAAAAATATCGATCATGGTTTGGCTTAAGATAAGTATGCTTGTCGTTAAGAAAAAACACTCAACTGACTTTTGGTCAGCAGGCTCTGGGGTGAAAGTCCGGAGTTTGTTTGACCAATCCAATGCACACTTTCTTGCTCTATATACTATGGTAGTTGCCAGGAGCGTTAACAAATGCCGCCACCCAGGGTCATCGCATACTGCTGCTAAAGGGTGCCTCTGTGCATCAGTGGTTGACGCCGACCAGGCCACTAACCAATCATTGGTATTTGACGAGTTGGAAGTGAGACTGGGCTTGCTAAAGAGCCAGATAATTCCATCCTGACTGGGTAGAGACCAAAACTAGAGCCAAAAGAATGTCACATTGGTTATTGTGGGTTTTAGACAAACGTAACTGAAACTTTCCATATTTGTCTTTTTCTTTCTCTTTCTAGTGTAGAGCATGACTTTCGACTGCAGGAAGGGCAGGTGGTACGCACATGGAAGGTGGGCGACCCTCCGGAGGGCTCTCCACAAACCCCTACTCCCCAGCCCTCCACACCCCACCAACAAGACTCCCCTCAGCCAGTGCGACCGCCTGCCACCACCAAGAAAAACAGGAAGAAATGCTTCTGGTTCCTCTGAAGTGCGAGAGGATGGAGAAAAAAAGACATTTTGATACTATAATGCACTGCGTACCCTTCTTTAAAAAAAAACTGCAATGATAAACTTTGGAGATTTCATTAAAAGACAAGTGTGGACTGGACTGGGGAATTAAAATGCAAACATTAAAACTGTGGGAGGAGAAAGGGTTACAGAGGTTATGATTCTGCTGTTACTGTTGGAGTTGATGAGAATGGTTTGACTGGGGCACACATGTTGTTACTGCTCTTAAAATGCCTCTTCAGCACTTACTGGTTTGATACTGGTGCAGGGAAGTAAAAGTGCTGAAGTCAAATAAAAGCAAAAGTTCAGTCCACAATATGACTCACAGTTAGGAAGCAATTAGGAGACATAAAGAGAATATATAGCGGGTGGAACGGGGGCAAGGGGCACGGTACAAGAGGCAATACAGCAGAGAGCAGAGAGAATATTTATATAAGATGACATGAATAAAGTTTATAGGCAAAGAGAGGAAAAGACAGAGGAAGGATTCATCTTCATTAATGGACTAATGAGGGTCAGAACACCAGCTTTTATATCCAGAGTCATTTAAAAAGAATTATTATGACCTGTATTTAAAACTTTTAATATACTGTAATTGATGACAAACTACTACACATGTCGACATGCACATGCAGCACATACACATACACAAACACAAACACATACATAAAGAGATGAAGGAAAATATTTACATAAAAAAGCATATATAAATTGAGAAAATGAGTGAGTTGAGTTCTGTACATATCAGAGCTATTCTGCTTGGATGCTATATTTCAGATATGGATTACTGCTCTATAAAAGTATTTTACCACAGATGGCTGTGTGTGTTTTCATTCTGGTTCAACATGTTTAACCTATCAGTGGTGGAAGAAGTGTTCGGATCCTTTATTTAAAGAATCTATTGTTTATATTTTAACATTGTGTCAAATTGAACCGCTGTTAATGTAAAAAAAATACTCCATTACAAGTAAAAGTCCTGCACTGAAAATCCTACATAGGTACAGGTGCAGGTACAGAAGTATAATCACCCTGTAACTGATCATACATCAAGAGCTATCATACAAAACATTATTGTTGCAGCTGGTTGGGTTGGAGCTGTTTTAAAATACTATATATGTAAAGTATGTATATATCTAAAGTCCTAGGGGTCTGGTCCCCTTCAAAGGATTGCAAGATAAATCTGAAGGCTTGTAAAATGATCATGGGGGAACAATATTAGATCACTTTACCTCTTTGGGGCTTGAAGAGATAATTAAATAAAACCATCTATACGTAGATCTCTGAAAGAGGCTCCGAATAGAAATAGCTTTCAGTCAAAGAGGTTGGTTTTTATCTTTAACAATGCCTTGTATTTTATAAGATCACTATATGACTTAAATGAGCTTTATGTGACATTCGGAGCAAATATATATGATTCAGAATCTAAGCCAGGGCTGGCTGCACACATGGAGGAGGCTGAACCTGCAGCTAGCAGCTAACGGGGCTAACAGCGCGAATAGTGCGAACAGAGCTAACAGTGTTAACCTCAGGGAGGGGGGAGGGAGTAGTGTGTGGGTCATGAATGTATTAAGAGAAGTGGATACAGGACTGGCAGCAGGGCTCTGTCAATTTCTATGAAAGCTGCTCAGTAGCGCATGAAGCCAAAATCGCTCAATGTCCGTGGTATAAAATTACTCGGATGAGCAGCTCTTCATTCGCATCATTGGGCCCATAGTGCAGGCGCACTAGAGACTTAAAGCTGCCAAGCACGGCCAAATGCAGCTGAGTGGCAAACTTCTACTGCGTTCACTTCCAGTTTAGCACTCCACTAATTTGAAAGGGGATTAAATAATTTAATCTTACTGGTCTTTTAGACTCTTCAAATGTTATCGGACCAAATAGATTAAATCTTGATAGTGGAATGAGTCATTTGCAAGGGTTGTGGCGTTCAAAAAAATGTATCGACTAGTTCATAGATGTCTCTATCACCGTGTAAGCCATTTTGCCTTTAATGGACGGGACAGGTAAGTGTGAAGGGAGGGAAGAGAGAGAGGGGATGACATGCAGCAAAGGGCCACAGGCTGGATTTGAACCCGGGCCGCTGCAGCAACAGCCTTGCACATGGGGTGCCTGCTTTACCCACTAAGCCACCAATGCCCCAGGAGAAAGTGTTTTGAGGCCAACTGGAATCACAGACAGATCCTGGAAATTGCAGTACCACTGTTTGGCCACTACGAAAATTAACTTCAAAGCTTGCCGTTCTTCCAGGGGGGGGCATTGTAGGGGGGTGGACCAGAGGCTGTGCATTATCAACTGTATAGCGCTGTGGCTAGAGACTAGAGACTAGAGAAGTTCGAATTACAACACACATAGAGGGAGCATGACTTCATTCTCTGCTCAGGACACCATTACTCCACTGTATCTTTACATAGCAAATAGCAGTTTGCTGCTATATCAATGCTCTGAATGTTGCACACAGCTGCTTACAATGCAAGATCTTTATGTGAAAGGAACTAGTAGCTGCAGCTGTCAGATAAATGAAGTGGAGTAAAAAGTAATTCAGTCTGAAAGGTAGCGGAGTAGAAGAGCAGAGTAGCACAAGTGCACAAGTGTAGTACTAATAAATGTGCTCACTTACTTCCCATCACTGGCTATTATTATTAGTCTGTTGTAGAACTGCTTAGGACACAAGGTCAGATAAATTACTGTAGATGTCTAGCAAAACAGAAAACATGTTATATATCTCTAAGGTATCACAACCCACTGCAAAGAGCGGACGCCTCTCAGTCCTCAGATGGCGGCTCAGACAGCCCACTTTCCTGGACACTTCAGGGCAAGTCTCAGGAAATTAAGCCTCAGCTGTTTGATGGCTGTGAGAAGCCCCAAATATTACTACTTAGTAATTCATGACACACATAAGCTGCTTCTATGAGGCTCTGAGGTGGTATGAGATCCTGGCCTAATTTATTCCAAACTTCGGAAAGTGTTAGCTCTCAGTTTGTTTGCCTGCTTGTTTGGATTTGTACAACCACTGCCAGCTTCCACTTTGCCCTCAAACAAAGCAGTTAGAAACAGACTCTGCTGTGTTTTTGTTGGGACGAGTTATTGGAGGGAATATCCATCCGTGTCAGGCAGGAGTCCACACTCCCTGATGTACTGGACTTAGGACTGCCACTGACTCTTGTTGGGCTCTCTCAAAACATGAAACATGCATATGTACACATGAGTATACACACACACAGACACACAGACACATCAACCTAAGCTCGTTCAACTGAGGCCCCACAACTTAACTCTGTGTCCTGCTGAGCTGCACTGAGGTGTAGAAGTTGAAAAGCCTTTGCTGCACGTACCGCAGCTTCAAAATAACACATTTTCACACAAACCCTGCCGTGCGCAGTCTCACAACCACACAATTCCACTTCACACACACAATCACACAGCTAACATATTGTTCTCAGACCGACACAATGCATTATCTCCCCCGCAGTTGTTCCTCTCTCCCTCACAACCAGGCACACGTTCCCTCCTAGTAGCTCTGTGTGTGCCGTGCAATGCTGAGAGGAGTGTAGAGTTGTCAGTCATTAATCTGCTACAGCACAGCCTGTAATCCTGATGACAGAGCAGAGCGGGCTTACAGAGAGCAGAGAGGATCTGAGCCCAGCCTGGAGTGGGGAACAAAGGAGCCAGAGAAGACTGGCTTTGAATCCATAAAGAGAAAGGAAGTGTGTGCGTGTGTGTGTGCGTGTGTGCGTGTGTGTATGTGTGTGTGTGTGTGTGTGTGTGTGTGCAGGGATTCTGGGGTGAGGAGGTAGGTAACTATTTTGTCAGCAATGCTGCAGTGCTATTCAAGAATGCTGGCACACACAAAAGGGAGAAAAGCTTTACATGGAAAGCAACCCAGGCTGCTGGTGTGTCACACTGACACATCAGGTAAATGGGCTCCGGTCATTATGGAGCTCCGGAGAGGCCTGCAGAGAAAGGGAGAGAACAAGCCTATTTGGAGGCTTGAAAGAAACATCAAGGGTCAAAGTTGGCTCACGCAACTCAGTGCAACATCAGTCCAGGCTCGACTTAAAATGAAGGAGAAAAAAAATAACCATGTCTTGAGGCATCAACAACCGTGCATAATGGGCATGTGAAAACAACTACAACTGCCTCTGCATGCTGAGAGGAAGCAGCAAAGCTAATACTGCATGAGTCATTGAGCTTAGGCTGCTATAGAGATATTATGTTTCACTTTACCACATTATAACTAAAGAGATCATTTCACAGTCAATCAGACCGAGGAGTCAGAGGTGCTGGAGACGCAACCTGTCCGCGAGTCCGGCGAAGAAATAATATTATTTGAAGGCTAATGCCATAAATGATGCAACATAAATTGTCTTTTCTCAATGACTTAATAACGATGCCGATAAACAAGCCCCAAAGTAGCAGTGATACTTGAAAGAATTTTCTTTTCTTTGAACTGAAATAGGAGCCTCATTAGTGACCAAATAAAAGAAAAATATGGATTGAATGTGGACCAGGGGATCCAAATTAAAAATACACCCACATACACACACATACACACACAATGCCTGGGCACATCCTCTGGCTCGGCTCTCTGGATTTCAGAGGAATCTCAACCACACACACACACACACACACACACACACACACACACACACACACACACACACAAAACACACACACACAGAGTATTCCGGTTATATCTATATGTGTAGCACTGCAGTATTTTGTGTGTGTGTGTGTGTGTGTGTGTGTGTGTGTGTCACTGGGACATGATAAATAATGAATTAAAAAGTACCCATTTCAAGACGACCTGCCAAGTTTCTGAGTCAACTGCGATAGCTGCAGATTGGTTTAATAAAATATGAGCTAAATTCTCCCCTGCCACTGCTGTCACTGACGCAAAAATGGGCAATGAAATGTAAATACATGGTGGCTGGGCTTCGGAGGACACAGAAACACTGCAGACCTGCGACACCACGGTTCTCCATACAAGGCAACACGTACCATCAGATGTGTATGGCGCACATGAAAAGAGCTCTCTGGCAGGCTGGGCAGGAACACATCCCAGTGTGCAGAATTTCTGTCAATAAGTTGCATAAGTTTTGATTAGTTTTGGACATTTTGGCTTCACAGAAAACTTCAGAGTCAACACACACACACACACACACACACACTCACAGCGAAGATTTTAAGAAAGAGTGGGATGGTATTTGACAAGGGCCCAGACTGAATTCAAACCAGAGATGTTGGAGGAGGTTCAGAAGAATCAGAAGAACTTCCTAAATGTACATAGTTGGGGCTTCGGAGGAACAGCATCATAGGAGCTGAGCTGTGAGCAAAGTTTTGACTGTGGGCTCATTTCTTCAATTTTAATGACTTGGGTTTTGTGTTTTTGTGACGGTATGTCAGCAGCATCATGGTGTGCACTGTGTAGGCCACAGATGCATTTATATATCAGTTAATGTTAAGGCTGAAACATGCTTCTTTGAGATGCACGTGGGCAAATGTGCACCAGGGTTGATTGCATTTTTTAGGCTGTGGTCAAACTGACTTTAGCCCTGCGTGAGACGACACTAACCCCACTGTTTAATTTGTGATTTGCCTGTTGACACAGCGAGGCACTTTTGCTGCAGTGCAATGCAGTGCTATTGCTGAAGTGGCGGAATATATCAAACACACATTCCTGGTACATGTATTTGAAATGTGAACTCTGTGTTTATGTCTACCTTGCAACTGCTGTAGAAAAAATAAAATAAAACAATGGTAGATGCTACTTGCACCCAGGTGTCTGTAGCCCCAATGCTATTTAGACCCAGGTGTACATATTCTTGGGCATCCTAGCAACATCCAAATATGACATTACCATGAATGGGTCTATTCAGCTGTTCTGCTAAGGTTAATGTACACATTGTGCATTCAACAGCTTTATACACTCTAAAAACTGAAATTAATAAGCCCACTTATTTTATAAATAATAAGCCAACACTGACTCACATGGGACTCACCGCAACTTCTGAGGACTGTGGCTCTCTTTATGCTGTATCTCTTGACTTCCTGGCAATACATATGTGAGTTTGTATCTTGGAAATTTACCACTTAAATCTCAAAGAATATCCAAGATTGGCTGGTACAAACCCTAACCATGACTTCTTTGCCCAAATTCTAATTGGTTCTGACCTTGAGGTGTCAGAATGACGAGCACTAGCCAATTATAGCAAACAACTGGATCCTTAATTATGCATCACAAGGGATTGGTGTAAATAGCCGAATAGCTGCAGTGTGACTATTCTCACGTGGGTGCTGATAGACACTTTGTAAAAGAAGGCAATACCAAAATAATAACATTCCAGAGTTGTAAAATCCAGTTACAATCAGAATCACAATGCCTTTTATTGTAATTGGATCATTAAAAAAACACAACTAAATTAGTTACTCCGACTCCTACATGCTACTCCTGTAAGGTGTTGACAGTTAAAAACCACATTTTCCATACATTCAACCATCCAGTCCACACAATAATGAATGATTAATTAAAAATAAACTAGTGTAACAGGTAAAAACTATACATAATGTGTTTGTGAATATTGCACATAAAGTGTAGTAGATTGTTTTATGAATACTGCACATTTAGTGTAGTAATTATACTCACAAAAAAGAGTATAATTACTACACTAAATATACTCACAAAAAAGAGTATTATGAGCTGCAGGCTCAGTGTTATGGCATTTAAATACATGTATCTGTTACTCAAACTGGTCTTCCTGCATCCTCGGTTTGCCCCACATGATTTGGAGGCTGGTTCCAACACGTTTTAAAACGTGGTCACAGATACTGTAGCTTCAGTTGATAACTGACCCCGTATACATGTTAAAGATCTGACAGTTCACAAACAAAAGAAATAAACTCAAATGCACCCTACGGCTGGCAGTGTTCACAGCTTCAAAATGTGAACTACTTACCATGACATGTCACGCAGCAAAACTCATGTTGCCAAACAATGAGAGTTTATAAAACAGTAAAAAATTTCAACAAAGAATAAATAAGAGTTCATGCCTGTGCTGCCTGCAGGGCAGTCAGTGTGCTCAGGAACACGTCTGACAATTATTTCCAGGGGAATGTGTCACTGTTTGAGAGGAGTTTTCTGAACATCAAAGTCAGACTCTCTGAAGACATGTTAGATAACTTCAAAGTCCTGTGACTGCTTTGCCGAGAGGTACCTTTCCTTTGTTTTGTTCAGCTAGTTTGTTTTCTACTCCATTGTGAAGCCGATGATAAAGACTGTGAGCGCATATTGCATCATGAATCTGTTCTTTGTAATTTACAATTCAAGGTCACAGTGGACATTGAACATGACTTTAAACACCAAAATATTCTGACAGGTTGGTATCCAAGCCAGAAGCTCGGAGAGACCATTTTCATGCTGATTTCGTCTTTTTCTTTCTCAGAACTTGCCATGAATTGGTACGTGATGATGGAACAGACACTGTTTTTGTAACATTCTGAAACTTTGATTTTCTTCAGGTTTTTCTCTGGTTGCATTGTACATTTATTCTGCTATTTAGAAGTGTTTGAGAGACAATTTTCCTTTAGGCTCTTTATTTTTTGATCCACAACAGAGAGCTCATCCAGAATTACTGATTTTCCATGGTTCAGTTGTTATCGTGGTTGCTGCTTACATTTACCTGCAGGTCCTCTGTAACGAGCTAGCTCAGAAGTTGGTCAAAGCGATCAATGTCCTGCTTTGTCAAACATTGCCTATTAAAAACTTCTCTAGACTGTCCTTGTTGTAAACAAAGGTTGTATCTGAGTAATATAATATTACAGATAAATCAAAGGGATTGAAAACCTTCTGAACCACTGAAGACTGTAAGCAGGGATAATAAGTGAATTTTAGAGGTGCTGGTAGATGCAGATGCAGGCCAGAAGTTTCCACTTGTTTCCAGTCATTGTGCTAAGCTAAGCTAACCAGCTGCTGGCCATAGCTTTTAGATGAGACTGCATGAATCTTCTTATCTAATTTTCCCAAAATGTCGAACTGTTCCTGAAATAAATAGGACAGTTACATATTTCATAGTTGTATCTATCAGTATTTACATACAGTACATTGTTTTTGAGGGTTTTTTTTCCTGGTTGTTATGCCTCCGCACCGGTGATAGTCATGGTTGGAGGCCTTATGTTTCTGGGTTTTCAGTTTATCTCAAGAATGCCTCGAGGCAATATCTTCAAATTTGACACAAATTTTGACTTGGAATCAAGGATTTTGGTGGTTAAATGTCCAAAGGTCAAGGTCACTCTGACCTCTCGTGAACACAATATCACAAGAACATCTTGAAGTAATTTCTTCAAATTTGGCACAAATGTCCACTTGGATTCAACAATGAACTGATTAATTGGTGGTCAAAGGTCAAGGTCATTGTGACCTTGCATCTGTCTCATTCCTGTGAATGCCATGTCTCCAGAAGACTTGGAGGGAATTTCCCCAAATTTGGCACAAACATCCTCTTGGACTCAAGGATGAACTGATAATATTTTGGTGGTTAAATGCCACTTTGACCTTACAAAACATGTTTTTTTGCCATAACTAAGTAATAAGTAATAATAAGTAATAACATTTTATATCCAAAAGGTCAAAGTTCAACTTGACTTTACCATGACTCTGGAACAGAAGGGGAGACTTTTGGTCAGATACTGAATTGGTGACACTAATCTTGGGTGTCCACCTTGGCAACATATTCTCACTCTGACCTCATCACATATTGACAGTTTGTTCATGGACTTTTATGTCCACATACTACGGGCAAGGTACCCTGGTTGCGTTGCTTGTTGATGTTCTGAGACGCTGTCAAGTTCTCTTCCTTAAAGATACACTTCCATTTTCCCTGGAAATTTTACGTTTACATACAGTCTCTTTCAAAATAAATGCACTACATTGGGTATAGGCAACAAAAACATCTGGGTAGGTTTAGGCAAAAAGAACAGGGTTTGGCTTTAGAATCTTACAAGACGCGAACAATAGTTTCTAGGGTGAAAGTCAGTGTATGTCGCTGATCCAGCAGAGCGTCATTAAACTATAATGTTAACGGGCCGCATATCATGCCGACATTAAAGGACGTCTTTTTTCATTGGTTCCTGGTGCCGCAAGTCACTGCCCAAGCATTGGACTTTGACGACTTTGGAGTGAGACCAGGCTCACCTTGGAACTGTGGTGATTATATAGATCTTCTATGCTGCCAGGTTGAAGATGTGTGAAGCATCCGTGTTTTAGAATTTGGAGCCACATTCATATTTGAAGATTGTCAACAGTCATGGCTGCATATGAGTCTGGACAGACATGGATATAAACTGTAAATGTAGCTTGGCTGGTTCGCGGGGGCATACTACTGCAAGGCGATAACTGTAGTTATTGCTTTCTTATTATATATCTGAATGATTGTTTTGCATCTATTTAGATACAAACCCTGGCACAAGACCAGCTGCTGATCCTTCCCTTTATTTCCCACAGCATCAAATCAGCAACAAGAGGCTGTTGCCTACATCCCCTCTTAATTAGTAAGGGATCCTCCAACAGCATGCAATATACATCACATTATGAACCTCATCTACCTGCCACACACATAGTACGTCTCTAGTGGCATAATTATATGCCTAATGCTGTGGCATTAATTGAAATGACTGCCCCTAAAGAATTTCATCAGTACAATAACAGTAAACTGCGCTGATGACTTGTGATCATGTTCACAAGGTTCGGTCTTATGTAATGCAAAACAGGCAACAGTTCTTCTGATAAAGCGCTAACAAAGCTCCATCTCAAATTAACATACTGGGACATGTTGCATCACATATTCTGGTAATCCTTAAATTCCTATCAACTCCAGCCATTTGCATTTCTCCATGTAATACAGTATTGTAGTGCATGAAACATGCAATAATAAGCTACTTTGGCATTGGATGAGAAGTTAAGATTGGCTTTCTCTGTAGTGTGCTACAATATAACAAGATGAAACAGAGCTTTGTAGATCATAAAGAGGATTTAATTTAGTTCACTTCCTCCAGTTTCTCTTCACCAACAAGTGAATGCAAAACAAGTTTTATTTTACCATTATGCACTTTTTTTGCAACAGATTTTAAAATATAATTTAGATGTTTTTACTTACAGATAATTCTGCTGAAAAGACGCTGACACTGATCATAAATCAAAGATAATGCTATATAAGACAGCGCTCTTTGTAGGAAAGATGGAAAAACAACATAATTTATTGACTTTAAAGGCTCATTTTTTACACCAAAGTTGACATTAAGTTAGACTTCTTTTTTTGGTCCATGTTTTATTAAACAATAGCATGATAAGATATTTATATAAAAAGAATCGGCTCTCTATTAAGGACATTTTAAGTGGTTTTTGGGTTTGGTGACCCAGTTGCCACATGGAGTGTACGCTGACATGCTACATGTTAACCAGTCTGTACACAACCATCAAGCTGCTGCTCCAATTGAACTGGCAGACAGGCAGGAGTAAGAGAAGCGACGTTAAGTGTACATGCTTCCCTAGAACTGCAATATTATGACTGAAAAGATCTCTCGTCTTTCATCGACTTTATTCATTTATTTATGTGTTCATTTATTCAAATTAAGGAGCCTAAGAGCTGCAACATTAAAACACTGCCACGGTTAAAGATCATCCGATTTAATTGAATACCAGGTTTATATTAAAGTTCAATATCTTGAGAAATATGCTTTTTCACTCTCTGGTGGAGTGTTAAAGTAGATGAGAAGACTGACACCACTCTCATGTTAAATATGTAGTGACAGCTTAGCTTAGCACAAAGACTGGAAATGGGAAACATGCTGGTCTGGCTATGTCTAAGTACTGGAACTATTCCTTTAAACTACTGTCTCGTACTCTGCGTGTTTATTAGACACCACCTCTGTGCCTAATGCTTTATTTAATTTTTTAATGACTTTAATGCTATGTGTGCAATTGCTAGAAACATTAAAATGAGTCTTAAATGCACATGTGAAATTTATTTTAAAAAATAAAGTACTGTACTGTTAATGTTTTAGAAATCAAACATGTGCAGCAGATTAGCACTGCCATAGTCCAACACACTGTAGGTTTCTTTCTCAGTTCACTCGCTGCAATTTGTCACCACTCAAGTTTCTAGTCTTTCTCCTCTGTGTAGAATTGCAGCATTAAAATTGAAGAATATCTTGATGGTCTTCTTACACACCATGAAGGATTTTTTTCTGATTGCTTCAGATTGACCCAGTTAAAGCAGTGAATTTTTAAATGCGGGGATATCGCTTCACAATGCACAGTCTGCTGCAGTGCCAAGGGGAAAAGCATTTGGCCAAAAAACATTAATACAAAAAAATCTGTTGCCTCCAGGCAAATATTATTTTTAAATATTATTTTTTTCCCCCCTAAATGCTAAATACATCTTCCGGGTTCAGGATAAGGCTTTTTACTGCAAACACACACCATATGATCAGATTAGACAGTTACATGACTGAGTATGTCATTGTGTCGGTGGCTCATATCATAGCAGAGTACTCATTACTGGCAAAGCAAGCCACTCCACAGATGCTCTGATGTTGCTTTTCTTCTTCTCCACAAAATAATGGCTTGTCCAGGAGCAAAGAGGAGACTGAAAGAACCAACACATGTTATGAGGAAGACAACATGACTATACTCAGCATTGCTTTTTTTGTAAGGGGGTCACAAGATAAAACCACTGGTTTAATCTTCAGCAATGTGTTGTATTTTATAAGCTCATTATATATATATTTTTTTCATGTATAATCTTAATCTGAAAAGTATGAAGCAACTACAGCTGTTAAATGAATGTAGTGGAGGAGAATGTACAATATTTTGCTCTGAAATGTGGTGGAGTAGAAATATAAAGCAGCATAAAATGGAAATAAATTCAAGTAACTCGAGTAAAGTACAACTATTTAAGTACATGTGTAAATGTACTTAAATTATTATTCTAATCACAGTAAGATACATATAGCAAAATTAGAAGTGCATCTGTTTGTATTTCTTTTTTTTTTCTTCTTCTTTTTATATATTTAGTAAAACAAATAATTTTGGGCCATGTACACCAATGACTCAAGAGGGTAAACATGACCAATTCTAATATAATGGTCCAAAAGAAAACCATATGATGATGGTGATGATGATGTAGCCTATTTATTTTATTCATATATTATTCAAGTGTCACATTTCCTTGACATTTGCCATATATGAGTTCCTGGTGTTAGCAATTTTAAAAGACCATTAAATTATGAAGGCCTGTAAGGATGACATTTTGTTGTAATTTGGTGCAGATGGCCATCGGGAAGTTCAGGAATTTTTCTAATGGGCCAGTTTAATGGGAGTCGGTCCTTTTTCCCGTGATGTTTTCACATGATGTACCCTTTGTTAACAGCTGTTTTTAAAACTGGATGTGGTTACACCGTGTGCTCCTCTGCTAACCCTCTGTTATCTCTCCCCATCAGTTCCATCTGAGTCATTTGAATGAATATAGCAGGAGTGTGAGCCTATTAGTGAACTACAGTAGTAACATCGGCTGATTTGACCACAGAGATGCATGTGATGGCTTGCTTGGTTCCATAGGATGTGCAATGGCTGTGGGTGACTCATTGGCTCCCTGCTGGCGAGCAGGCCCTTGCGTGCACCATGTTGGCTACACCTCCTTAAAGGCATATAATATTTGATAGCCAGCCCAGCAATAAGAATTATTTGTTAAATACTTACTTTGTGTAAATACAGTGTGCTTTGTGTAATAAATGTAATGTGAAAATAGTGTGCTCCTGTGGGCAGAGTCTGCTGAGTCTAATTTAGTTCTGTTGACTGTTTTGCAATATTTTTAATAATGAAAATAATTCTGAAAAGCAGGCTATTAGGTCTAATTAGGAGTCAGGTCATTATTACATTTATTCAGCTCTGAATATTGCTTTCTGTACACACAAACATGAGGAGGAAAACCCTGAATAATTAGATCATAGTTTTACATATTGGCGTAACACAAAAATATACATAAATTAACAGCCTTTTTTTTTATATTAATGATTTGTTGATCAAAAAGACACTGTGTTAGCTCAGATTTAGTGTATGAAACTGGGGCCTCTTTACAGCAAATTCCCTGGCTGCTTTTCCTTGCCACTCCGCCCCTGGCAATATCTACAAGCAAATTGACCTTTTCCTCTTGAGCGCTTACACATGCTGTACATATGTTTTTACTACAATAACTACAGGGAGAATTAATGCGGAAAATTGTTCATATAATTAAACCTGCAACATACAGACGAGGCTGCACCATGGGGACTTCACAGGCTGCAACCACAGGTCAGATGCTTATAAAGGAAACACAGCTGATCCCTGGCTCCCATATTGAAGCAGTAACCTGATAGTAGCCTGTTCCCAGTGAAGGAGAGCCAGCCGAGGTGTTGCGTCGACACCACACCGGCAAAGATCCTTCCGTTCCTGCTGAGCATCTGATGAAACTTGTGTCTTTGCCACAGTGAACTCCAGTTTTCGGCAATGACAAATATTTTCCACAGAGGAGCAGTGTGCAGGGAGGACGTCTGAAACACCTGGGCTCTGTCTAATTAGTGGAGGCCTCCTTCTCTCTGCTGTCATGGTGCGTTTTCTGGCGCTGTGGATGGGAACTCTGCTCCAGGTCTGTCATGCAACAATTTACACCAACGACTGGGCCATGAAAATAAGAGGGGACCGTGAGTCTGTCGACAGGATAGCAGAGAAATATGGATTTACTAATATGGGTCAGGTAAGTGTCTTTCAATGTACTGTGTAAGAAGCCCCAGACAGTGACTCACTGAGCATTTGCTGTCTTTTAAAGTTTGGGCCTGTAGGGAGGCTCAGGCCTTTGAGTCAGTCAACAAGCTGCATCTTAGGCCTCATCCCATTCAAAGGCATTGCAAGGCACAAAATCCACTATACAGAATGATGTCCAAAAACTTCTCTAACACACCATTGTAATTGATAGAGGTGTAGTCATCTAAATCATTGGACTAATAGTGTCCCATTTAACCAATTACCAGACTGCTACATCTGGAGTGTCATTTAAAACAATATTATAGCAAATATCCAACATTAGTAGTTACAGAAATTGTGTGATATTTGAAATTAAGTGCAATAAATTCTTTTGGCAGTTCATTCTCTCCCATCTGCCTGACAGAAACTTGAGTCATTTTTAATTTTTTTGCACAAGATTTCAGAAAATCATGATTATATTTGACAGTCGAAAGTCATTTTTATGGCTGCTGTAGATGATGATGTCTCAAAATGATAAAAAAGGTAATAACTCGAACTGGTTTGTACTTTGGAGGAGTTTTTGAAGAACTTTTTTTTATCAGAAGTCAGCAGCTGCTCATCTACATTACAAGTCTGCCGGGATGATCGTTGGTGTGAGAAAGATACCAAGCTGCCGAAAAAAGAAAAAAAAATCACATTTTGTTCTCTCACCTCTTGGATATATTTCATTATTCTACCCCTGGCAATATAATATTAATTATCAGAACAGTTAAACTTGAAGAACCAAGATCCAGCACTTTATTGCCATTTCAATCATTGTTGCAGAGAATTTGAAAGAACTCATTTATACAAAAGACATAAAAAAGAAAGGAAAAACAGAAATCAATCAGACCAGAGATGTCAATACACCCACAGAATTACCAAATAAAAACTAAATCAATAAATGATGAAGCAAATAAATAAAACAGAGCGAGTCATAGAGACTAGGGCCATAAAATTCAACACATGTACTCCCTGGGGATTGGTGCTGTAATGAAAGTTGTAGGTCTTGGGTCCATGTTTCACTGCAGGTGATATGAACCAGGACGACCCTGTGATACTTACTTTTATATTGCTGAGGTCAGAAGTCAAAAGGAAATTTCGCAACAGAACCATCAGGGAATAAATCAGGACCATAATTTATTCTTGTCAGTCACAGAAAGTAGCCAGCCTGTGACACTTTTTATATTAAGCATAAATTACTCAGAGCTCAGTTTCTTATATATTAAAAAGAATCTGTTTACGTCATGGCATTATGGACACACACACGTGAGCAGCAGTGTGGCTGCAGTCTTGTGGCTCAGGTTGCCGTTACCTGAAAAACTATCACAGGTGTAAGGTAGCCGCTTTAATGAAACACACCAAAGGCAGTTTTCATAATTTAACAGCTGTTTAGTACAGTGACGGAGCAGGACCAGCAACACGCCTCCACTCGACAACAAATTAATTTAGAGGATTTGATGTGTGCTTCACCAGATTGGAGACTTGAGGAGTTATTACAGCTTTCGCCACCACGAGACGGCGAAGAGGTCCACCGTGTCCAACAAAGAGGTGTCTGTTAGCGTCGCCAAGGAGACCAAGGTATAGTAATGGGATATGAGGACACTCTGCTGGATTATTAATCAGCAGCATGTCCCCCTCCCTACCTCCAAACACCTAAGCACACACATGTTCATGCACTGGCCCCTTCCACACACAACCACCCCCTCACATCATGGCCTCAAGATGCCAAAAGTCATTAAAGGGTAACTTTGGTATTTTTCACCCTGAACCTTTTTTCCCCATGTTTTTGTGTCTAAGGCACTAATGGGAAAAACAATTTTTGAAATTGGTCCAGTATTGAGCGAGACAGCCGACAGCTGTGAAACAGGCTGCAATGTAACGTTAATGCAATTGCGCAGTGTCAGTGCATGTCCACTAAAAGTGTTTGTTTTGCCACTGACAGGCTCAGATTATTGTTAAGTGTCAAACAAGATTATGGACAGGAATCCTACAGAGACAGACCTCTTCGTTAAAGAGTAATATAGTTTTTGTTTAACCACAAACAGCCTTGAAGTCACTATTGTTAAACCTACCAGACTCCAGCAGGTCTCATGGAGCTTTTGCATCAACTGATGATAATGTTTAACAGGTATGATGCTTAAGCAGTTGACCTTCTGTGTATGTCAGTCCCCATGCAACCATCCTATTTATATGCCAGGAAAATATTCAGTATGTCAATACATAGTATGCAAAATGCGACAGGGTGCAGTAAGACATCCTGGTATTTTCAGCATGCTCCATTTCAGAGTGCGCAAGCCAGTATGCTTTTCTGGCTATTCTGACCCACAACCCTCTGCACAGCAGCAGAAGAAGCTTTTTGACAGCTGACAGAAGCTGCAATGACTATGATCAGTCAGTCACAAGCAATCTACAATGTATGAAGTTACAACTTAAAAGTTAAACCTGCTTAAATTGCAAAGTAATGCTAGCTTAGCTCTACGGGTTGACCTCCGTCTCTGGTAAGCTCGGCGAATGCCATTTTGTTTTATCTCCAAGATAACTTTTAAGTGATAACGGCTGCATTCCATACTGCATATTTATTCTTTTTACGTCAAATTTAAATCAAGTAGAGATTGCAACGGATATATGAGCAAGATGGTCAAAGTTTAAGGTGCAGTGTTTTGACGAAATAGTATGTCCAGTGGTTCACACAGAATTTGAATTTATATGTAGCGGTTGCTGACACCAAAGGGGATGATCAGCAGACTTTCTGTTTTGTTACTGTTTTTGTGCCGGTGTAGCTTTGTGTCATGCTGGTATCATTCTGTGTTCCCTCTCTAAATTTGGAGGTTTTTGCGGATCCATGAACACGGCACAAGCCTAGCTCTTCTTTATTTTTCCTCAGCAACACTTTGTAGAGTTTGATTAGCAGGGATGATGGCTGATTAGTCAGTCCGATCTGAGCTGATCAGGTATATATGGACAAGAGGAGCGGCTGCTACAGTGGCACATGAAAGCACATTTTTAGAACCAGCGCAATGTACGGTTTAGTTTAAATTTCACTGCGTCTGGTGTTGTGCTGCTCCGTCTGTGCCCAGAGTGCACTCTGCACTCTGAGGGTGTAATGGGTGACAGTATAGCTCCAATAACAGAAAATTACTCATGGCGGGCTGTCACAAATAAATGGATGTGTGGGAAACCCTGATGTTCCAATTGTGCGTAAACTCCATGCAACAGCATGTATTTTGTGAGGGCAGCTGCAGTGCAGATTGAAACTAACAAGAAAGAGCATGCAATTCAGAATGTAGATCATCTTAATTTAGCATGTTAGCATGCTAACACCAATTAATGCTCATCAAAGTATAGCTGAGGCTGATGGGAATGTTGTTAATTATGCAGATATTTTGTCATAAAACAGCGTATTCGACCAATTAAAAACGACCTGACGGTGACATTCAATAAAACGTGACCACCATTGTCATTACAATTCACCTTGACAGTGTGGACCAAATTTCACAGCAGATTTCACTGCAATGCATCCAATAGCTGCAAAGATATTTCAGTCTGGACCAAAGTGGTGGGCTGAAACTATCCAACAGAGACTGAGCCATGCTGCTACACACGCCTACATCTGCACAAATACCCTGTGTGCTCTTTTTTAAGGTGGAATGGCTCCAACAGCAGGTGATCCACAGAAGAGCAAAGAGGAACTCCAGAGCGAGTCACATTTACTCCATTGACATGAAAAGCAAACACCTTCCTACTGCTCATCCTCGATCCAACCGCACCCAGACGCTGCACTATGACGACTCAGTGTGGAACAGCCTGTGGTACATTGTGAGTCAGATTTTTTTTCCCTTTACTAAGCTAATGTCTGAAACACATACACACATAAACCCAGACAGACAGCGCCTAGAATAGACCCTGATTTATTCTTTACTCCCAGAGGCTAAATTGAATGTCCCACTATTTGCTCCACAGCACTGCAGTGATGAGTCCAAAGGCTGCCAGTCTCGCATGAACATTGCGGGGGCCTGGAGGAGAGGGTATACTGGGAAGGGTGTGGTGGTGTCTGTCCTAGATGATGGCATTGAGAGAGAGCATCTGGATCTGAAGCCAAATTATGTAAGTGCCCTGGGATGGGACGCTGTTCTCGGGAAGGGGACATTAATCATAAGCAATTTGGCAGAGCTCTTAGTGTAAGAGTGCAGAGCTGAGACAGATATTGCAGGCAGAGCTTTTGGGCCAAAGGTTCGGAAAGGCCGGCCAAGAGTATTGGAATGGACATTAAACGTCTGATCCACTTAACTGTCCAGTGGACTGGTGAATAATGCTCTTTGTGATTTGTCTGATGAAACAGAGACAGATAGCCGCCGGCATCTCATAACGTGCTGCTACTTACTATCCATCTGATTCAGGATCCTCTCGCCAGTTATGATGTGAACGGACAAGACGATGATCCTTCGCCGAATTATTCCAACAATGCTTCCAACTAGTGAGTACTTATTATTCCCGGATTTCTCTTTGCACCTGTTTTGCAGTTTCCCTTCACTGTCGTGATTCTAACTTTAATTAATGCACGCTTTTCTTTCCATTTTTCGCTAATTACATGCATATATGGATATGCAAATCCCCCAGTCTGAATTCTGTCTTCTCACTGGTTTGATGTAACGGAAATAGCCCATCTTCTCCTCATGCATATGCATCTAACCTCATGTTCTGATGTTCTCCTCCTTTCTCTGAAGCCATGGGACACAGTGTGCAGGGATGGTTGCTGCAGCTGCAAATAACTCTCATTGCACAGTTGGAGTCTCTTTCCATGCACGGATAGGCGGTGAGTCTAAGTGACGGCATGAAACTGTAATGCAGAAGGACTTCTGGAGGTCAGAGTTTTGTCTATAATGGATCCAAACATTATCTCTCCCTGTAGGCATCCGTATGCTGGATGGAGATGTGACAGACATCGTGGAGGCCCAATCATTAAGCTTCAGACCACAGTATATTGACATCTATTTAGCTAGCTGGGGGCCAGAAGATGATGGGGCCACCTTGGAGGGACCCGGGCCTCTGACTCGTCTCGCTTTGCAGAAAGGCATCAAAACAGTGAGAGACAGAAAGAGTTTTTGGCTGCATGTGCTTGTGTTTGTTTATGTCTGTGTCCTACCTGCGGCTGTATATTTACTTCAAGGGCGTATCTTTTTCTCCTTATCAATGTGTAAATATCATTAATAAATTAATCACCTCTGTCTCCCTGCCCAATTAATCTCAGGGCCGGCACGGGAGGGGCTCTGTTTTTGTCTGGGCGTCAGGGAACGGAGGGCAAAGAGGTGACCACTGTTCCTGTGACGGTTACAGCAGCAGTATCTACACTATCTCTATCAGCAGCAGCACTCAGCGTGGACGCCAGCCAGATTACCTGGAGCAGTGCTCCTCCACACTTGCGACAGCTTACACTGGTGGGGAGACAGAGGAGACGGTGAGTCAAGGCTGTGAGTAGAATAAGAAACATGTGCAGTGTGATTGTTCAGTACCAAGAGATATATATAAGCTCTGATGTGCTGAGATGGGTGTGTATGGGTAATTGAACCACCTCAGTGCTGAATCTTGTGTGTTGTGGTATTTACTTAGAACTTAAACTTAATCAAGATGTCTATGATCCACCAAATTAACACCAGTTTCAAGCACACTGTTGTCTGCAAGTTGCTTTTTTTTTTTCCTACAGTATCAGTCCAGTAAATTTTACAAAAAAAAAAAAAAAAATTCTCACTGGAAGCCATCACCCCAAATTCAAGGTTATCCACATAACCAGACATTTTTGCTCATTCTTATTTAATTTTATTCATGTATTTTACAACCTCAGTTCCCAAAAAGTTGGGACACTGTGGAAAACGAATATAATAAAACAGAATGCATTGATTTGCAAGTCATTTTCTACATACACTGGGGTAACATGACAAAATGTTTTCATTGCATATATTTTCAATGCAGCCAGTCACATGAAATGACACATTAAAACAGTCACTGATAAGAACTCAATAAAACTAAGCAGATAAAGAAATCATAACATTTCAATTCACACAAATTACATGCAATAAAGTGGAATGACAGCGGAAAAAAGCATTGACCATGCTGACTGGAATTTCTGTAATACTTGGACACTTCCTGTATGTAGAAACTAATCTCTCACAGTGTTCAGATTGGACTTTGGCCTGTTCTTCCATAGTCCTATGTAGGCAAACCCCGGAGATCTTGCCTCTGGATGAAGAGCGGAAGAGCCCTGGTTTCTGGTTGTAGGCTGTTTGTAGTCCGCGTGATATTGACCAATCACGTTTGAGCCAGCTGCAGTTGTTGCCAGGTTAAACGGTCCGTTCATTCTCGGAACCCATCGGCTGTATTCAGCGTCTGCCGGAAGTCAGACGCTGAATACAGCCGATGGGTTCCGAGAATGGTTCTTCCACACAGATGATCTTTGAATTGTGAAGATTTTGGGCAGCCTACTTTTAAATCTTAAAGAATTTCACTTTCAAAACTTCAACAATGAGTGTCCTCAGTTCCCAAACACTTACTGAGTGTTGAGAAGGTGTGATGTAACACAGTGGTAAACATGCTCCTTTTTTGAACGTGCTGCAGGCATCAAATTCAGAATGAGTGTATATTTCCAACAAAAAACATAAAGTTTTTCAGTCTGAACAATAAATATCTTGTCTTCGTACTGTATTAGTTGAATATAGGTCGACAAGGATTTGCAAAACACTGCATTCTGTTTTTATTTACATTTTACACAGTCACAACTTTTTTTGGAATAGGGGTTGTAAGAAGCAGCAGTGTAATCTCATGAATGGCTAAATGTCAATCAAGATTGTCTGTTAATACTGTAGTTTCAAGACATTTCCTGGGAAGAACTATGTAAGTTAACACTAATAAGAAGGAGTTATACAGACAGTGCTCGACTGCTTAACGTCTAACAACCAATTAATCAGTTTTACCAGGGTTAACTTGATCTTCAAAGACATTAAATTTGAAATATTTAAATCTACTGACATCACATGTCACTCCAAATACAGAGAATATTGTATTATACTGTATTAAACTGAGAACAAAAAAAAAAAGCACTGTGGATCTGTCTGTCCAAGAGCAGCTGAAATGATCACTGACTTACATTAAAACTCCCTTTGGGTTTCCTGTGAATCTAAACAGAGATTATGGAATAAATGAGTCATGTGCTGTGTTACAATATTAATTTTATTACCTTCAAGACTCAGTGGCATTTCTTATATATTTACAAAGACAGCTAATTATGTTTTGATGATGACATCTGTAACTTAGGTTGAACTTTAAGGGATGTCTGTGGTTGGATTTAACAATCCAGCTGCTTAAAGCCCCTGAAAGCCACAAAATACACATTTCCTGCAGAGCGGTGTTTGGGGCGAGCGAGCAACAACTTGTGCAGTTGAGTGTGATAGTCTGAGACACCTGTCAATCAAGCAAATACGCCCCAGACACACTCTATGAACTTTCTTTCTGGT
This sequence comes from Epinephelus fuscoguttatus, assembly GCF_011397635.1. Lineage (NCBI taxonomy): Eukaryota > Metazoa > Chordata > Actinopteri > Perciformes > Serranidae > Epinephelus > Epinephelus fuscoguttatus. Next base: position 13,269,540 of record NC_064769.1, read on the forward strand.
AGAACAATAAGTTTGAGATTCAAAAGACACAGGAAGAAGTTAATTGAGCTATTCAGCCCCTATGTTATGGTGTTAAAGAGTCTATAAATATGTGGAATGTGGCATTCACTTCAACAGTCGCAGGGTATTTTTGGAGCCTATAGTTCATTTGCACAAAGAGCCATAAGAGGAGCTGCATTGTAAGGCACCGCAGCAGTTGCAGCTTGTCTAATTATACAGTAGGAACCTTTAGAGAGTCAGGAGGCCTACAGTGGCACGTCCGCATAGACAATATGGCCAAATGACATGCTTCTTAACGTTGGAGGAGATATCCTCCTATGGAATACCCAATTACCCACTTCAACTGTTTTTTTTTTTTCTTTTTTTCTTTTTGCCTGATGATTGACAGCAATCTTTGTGTTTTACATTGCGACCCACCAGGGAGGAAAAACATAATTAATTATGCAGTGTGTAATTATATGTGCTGGAGGTGCAAGGCTTTTGGAAAACATGTCAATAAAAAAAGTAAAACCTGCACACTTACCCCACATATTTATGTAGACAGTGTTTTGATCCAAATTGTATCTTTGTCAGGTAAAAAAAAATGGAATGTCCTCTATTTAAATAAATTTGGAGTCAGAGGGCAGAGGATGGCAGATACTTCTCTCACTCCATGTAATTTGCAGGGGTCATGGGTAAACAGAGTGGTGTGGCTCATTAGAGTAAATTGGGTGAACACTCAGAGCTGCTCCTCTGGCCTCGGGCTTACTGAGGGGTTTTCCACTCGTGTTTTCTTTCTGCAGGATTTCTTTGTTAGCACTCCCGACATTATGCCAACAACTAGGGCTGCAATATATATATATTTTATCATCATTGCAATGTATTGGTACCATTTGTGTTCAGTTCAATGTTCAATTTGTAAAATAACAAATTTCCTTTCTTTTTTTAATTCAACAAGCAATTTGCAAAAGCAACAGAAAACAGAACTGAGCACACTTTAATATAATAGCAAATATCTTACAGTCCTACCAAAAACACAATCATGTAATCCTGACAATGCTTCACCATCTCTTATAGCACTCCCAAATCCCATTAGCCTACTTTATGATTTGTCACTTAGATTAATAAGGCATTTTGGGTTTTGCCTCTATGAGTGATCTCACATGTACCTGAGACTTAAAGGGACGGTTCACCCCAAAATCAAAAATGCATATTTTTCCTCTTACCTGTAGTACTATAGATCAATCTAGATTGTTTTGGTGTGAGTTGCTGAGTGTTGGAGATATCTCAAATATAATGGATCTAGATGGCGCTCAGCTTGTGGTGCTCAAAGCACAAAAAATACATTTGAAAAACTCAACAACAATGTCTCTTTCCAGAAATGACCTGGTTCATTCATTCATCTTCTAACAGCTTCATCCTCTTGAGGGTCGCGGGGGGGCTGGAGCCTATCCCAGCTGACATCGGGCGAGAGGCAGGGTACACCCTGGACAGGTCGCCAGACTATCACAGGGCTGACACATAGAGACAAACAACCATTCACGCTCACATTCACACCTATGGACAATTTAGAGTTATCAATTAACCTAGTCCCCAATCTGCATGTCTTTGGACTGTGGGAGGAAGCCGGAGTACCCGGAGAGAACCCACGCTGACACGGGGAGAACATGCAAACTCCACACAGAAGGGATCGAACCGGCAACCCTCTTGCTGTGAGGCGAGAGTGCTAACCACCACACCACCGTGCCGCCCTCATGACCTGGTTACTCAAGATAATCCACAGACCTTGTTGTGAGCAGTTTCATGTAGGAACTATTTTCTTTCAACCAAACTACATCCACCGACTGTATGACTGTGCAAAGGGACATGCATCTACTCATGGACGAGAAGCTCATGCTCGCGACAGTGCGAGATGTAAACATTAATGGGGTCTCCCTCATCTGAGCTGTGTCGTAAGCTAGCTCCGTAGTGCAAGGTGAGTAGATGCACTCTTCCTCCTGCGCAGTGATACGGTTGGTCAGTGTAATTTGGTAGACAGAAAAAAATTCCTATATGAAACAGCTCACAACAACGTCTGTAGATTGTCTCAGATAACCAAGTCATGATTTCTGTACAGCTACATCACTGTTGAGTTTTTAAAATGTGTTTTTATTTTATTTATTTATTTTTGGCGCTTTGAGCATCACAAGCCAAGTGCCATCTAGTTTCATAATATTTGAGAGGAGGTAGACGTCTCTATGGTTGCTCTTTTATAATCTTCTGTAATCAGCAACTCACACCTAAACAATCTGATAAACAGCACTACAGGTAAGAGGAAAAATATGCATTTTTGATTTTGGGGTGAACTGTCCCTTTAAACGACCTTGTAACAAATGCCAGTTTAATTTGGGTATTTTAAACATATTAGATGTGTGCAGTTTCCTACGGTAGTTCACCAGGACCATAGTGGTAAATATTATAAGATTTTAAAAAAGAAGACTTCTGGTCATATGGTCATGAAAATAGGAATCAAAAATAAGAACATGAGAACCAGAAACAACAATTCCACACCTTAAAAAATTGATCTCGCATTATGGCTTCATCTCAGGATATAAAGTTAATATTGAAAAAACCGAAGCTATCGACCTTAATGGTCAAATACCAGATCATATTAAAAATAAAAGCGGGTTTAAATGGAATAAAAGTATGGTGTATTTAGGCATCACTCTACCCCATTCCCTAGAACTATTATATGAGGCAAATTACCCCAAAATTATTAAAAGTATAAGCGAGGACCTGGAACGATGGACAACATTACCACTGACTATGCTTGGTCGCATCGAATCAGTACGTATGAACGTCTTACCTAGACTACTTTACCTGTTCCAAATGCTGCCTGTAGAGGTCCCAAAATTAGCGTTTGATAGATTAAATAAATTAATATCAAAATTCATATGGCAGGGGAAACGTCCTAGAATCCGATTTAAAATTATACAATTATCTAAATCCAGGGGGGGACTGGGACTCCCAAATTTACAATATTATTACTGGGCTGCCCAAGTGAGACCAGTGATCTCTTGGTTGGAGGATCAGGTACATACCAGGTGGATTAATATCGAAAAGAGCTTATGCTCAGTACCAATAAAGACTGTTCTCTTTTTAGATCTACCCTTGAAGAATATTCAGATGGGTGTGTGGACAAAAATGACATTAAAAATTTGGAAAACTATACAAGTATTCTTTAATTTACCAAAGAAACTATCTACCGTATCTGAGTTAGGATATCTGGGGGACTTTATACCATCTCAAAGCGATATGGGTTTCAAAAACTGGTATCAATATGGTCTTAGGTATCTACACCAAATGTTTTCTAAAGGGGATCTTAAATCTTTTGAACAACTGAGACATGATTTTAAACTTCACAAACTAATTTTTATAGATACCTGCAATTGAGACATTTTCTAACAACACATCAAGAATATGAAAAAGTTAAAAACCCCTCTCAGCTTGAGTTGTTTCTCCAGGAAATACAATCAAATCACAATATTAAACGAGTAATTTCCAAAGTATATACTATATTTTCATCCATGGACCCAAATAATACTTTGCATATTAAAGATAAATGGGAGATCGAATTTGGTGCAATTATCCCAATTGAAACTTGGACACAGGGGTGTGAGGAAGCACATTCAGTGACCAGTTCTAATATTTGGAGAGAGTTTAGGTGGAAAATTATAACAAGGTATTTCCGAACCCCACATATAATAGCTAAATGGAATCAAACAGGATCAGATAAATGTTGGAGGCAATGTGGACAGCACATAGGAAACCATACTCATATAATGTGGTCATGTCCAAAACTAGAGGACTATTGGAAGGAGGTTTTTGATGCTTTAAAAGAAATTTTTCATCATGAAATACCTAAAGATCCCATGGTGGTTCTCCTAGGTATAATACCAGAAGGGGTTACTGGCCGAAATAATGTATATTTGTTACAAATCCTACTAGCCGCGGCCATTAAGTGTATTACATTTAGGTGGTTGAAAACTGAACCCCCTTCATATAATGATTGGATTTTGAAGGTATATGAAATCTATGAAAGGGAAAAAATCACCTATGCTGTTCGACTTCAAAAAGAAAAATTTTTAAAGAGATGGATGCCTGTGTTGCCTTTGATATTGCAGTGATGTATTCCTGAGGTTTGATTTACTGATTCATGGATTTATGATTCACTCATTTTGGATACGGTATTTGGTATTCTCCCCCCCCCCCCTTTTTTTTTTTTTTTTTTTCTAAAGGGAGGAGGGTGGGGGAGAGAGGAAGAAAAAGAAAAAAAGGGACATTTCAAATGAAAGGACTGATGAAGGGGAAAATGTGATGATTGTGGCAAGTTACTGGTGTATGTCTGTTGGTTGTTTAAATAAAAAATAAGTTAAAAAAAAAAAAATAAGAACATGGAAAATTAAGATTGAGCAGTATAATAAAATATTTGATGATAGACATGTGTAATGTCTAGTGGTATACTATTGTATCTCTCAACCCAAATGTCTACTCCATTAAAGCCATTGAGCAAAGAAGAAAAGCACAGTTCTGTGTAAAGGCAGGTGAATACTGTTGAATCGGTGTCTTCGACAGGTAACATTGGGTCCACAGCAGAGCTGCAGTCGGGCTAAATCCGAGACCTCGCTCTCCTCCTCAGTGGCTGCAGGCGTCATCGCTCTCACTCTGAACGCCAAGTAAGCAGCTCTCCCACACACACAAAATCCATACATGCAGGCACTGTTTAATAGGTTTGGTCGGGTGATGAGAGTAAAATGTTTTTCTCTGTTTGACCTTTCCTCAGCCCTTTACTAACCTGGAGGGATGTGCAGCACATTATTGTACGAACCTCAAAATCTCATCATCTTCTTGCTCCTGACTGGCTCGTTAATGGAGCCGGATACAAAGGTATTCTCATTGGACTTCTAAATTTCTAACTCTAACTAGTTTTTTTTTATTTCAGTATTTGCAAGTAGTTTGGAGAAAATGAATAATTACATGATGTCTTTTGAATCCAATCTTCTCAAAACTTATAATAAAGAAGATGAGCAAAGATAAGTTTAGCTTGATAAGCATATTTTGGTAAATGTTCTCTCAGCTCTTTTTAGGGAAACTATCAAACAGTGAGCGTACAAACTAATGAGATACTGTGAGCAGAACAGTAATAAACGCCTACAAAGTCCCAGGAGTGCGTGATGTTTTTTTATAAGCAACAGCTCCTTTTATGCCCCAGCTAATGTGGTATATGTGTGTGTGTCTGTGTGCGTGTGTGTGTGTGTGTGTCTCTCTCTCAGTGAGCCACCTGTACGGCTTCGGCCTGCTGGATGCTGAGAGTATGGTGAAGGAGGCCGAGCATTGGAAACAAGTCCCCTCACAGCATGAGTGTGTGGAGGAGGCTTCCATCCAGCTGAGCAGGTATCACACCGACTGCACTGCGAGACATCTTCGCTTTGAGTCAGGGCTTCCCTTGATTCCTCCCCTTTTATCACGCTTTATCTATTTCTGTCTCACTTCTCACATGGATTTCTCTCACATTGATTCGCACACATTACTTTTTTCCCTTCTTCTTTACTGTGCCTTTCCTTGTGACTGTGCTCCTTGTTTTCAACCTCCTCTCATCTCTGCCACTCACTATATGTCTTTATTCTTTTCCTGTCTCGCTTCTCATGACAGAACTATTCATCCCGGCTCGCCACTGACGACTGCGTATGAGAGCACAGGCTGCTCCAGCAAGCCCCTGCAGCACGTTGTTTATGTGGAGCATGTCGTTGTCCGTGTTACCATCACTCACAGTCGTCGCGGCGACCTTTCCATTACGCTCACGTCACCTTCAGGCACCGTGTCGCAGCTGCTGGCTAACAGGTAACTAAGAGCGATGCTCAATCACGGACAGAATGTGTGGAAAATATAACCACCCTCTCCCTATAGCTGCACCACATGGTTTCCACTTACAGCAATCTATGAAAACATTGTTGTTTAAAGCAGAGCATATAACAGTTTAAGGCAGAGAATAATAAAACTTCACAGTACTAAGTTCCTCAGCTTGGCACCTTGTCCCATTAGGGGAAAAGCATTTGGATTTTGGCAACTGGCATCTGCCAGATACCAGTTGCCAAACTCCAATTGTTTTTTTTACTACCCAGATACTATCTGGGCAAGTTACTGGCAGATTAAATTTCTGGCAATTTTCACCTTCATGCATTTCTTACTGTTGGCAAACTGCTATCCCAAAAATACAGCATATAGCAACAAGGTGGATTTAAGTGTTAAACTCATTATTTAAAGAACATGGGGAGGATAAATATGTACATTTGCTGGGAAGATTTTGCAGCTTAAAGAGACCACCAGATTTGGACGTACGTTGTGACGTATGACGTGTGCGTATGAATCAGTGCAGCTCGAGTTGACTGCCTGAACTAGCTCGCAGGCGTTGCTCCATAAGTGGTAATAGTGGAAACAGTAGAAGCTGGTTGTTACAGTAGCAGCAATAGTAATAGTATTAGCAGCAGCAGTAGTAGAACAATTAGTTGTAGCAGTTGTAGCAGTATTAGCAGCGGCAGTTGCAGTAGTATTAGTAGCATTAGCAGTGGTAGTAATGGCACTGGTGGTAATGGTAGCAACGTTAGTAGTAGTAGTATTAGCAGCAGCAGTATAGTTAGTTGTAGCAGTAGTAGTTGCAGTAGTATTAGCAGCGGCACTTGTAGTAGTGGAAGGAGTATTAGCAGTAGTAGTAAAACTAGTAGTGGTAGTATTAGCAGCAGTTGTAGTACTAATAGTACTAATAGTACTACAACTGCTTAACTGCTTAACATCAGTTGTAGTAGTATTAGCATTAGTAGTAGTAGTAGCACCAGTGGTAATGGTAGCAGCATTAATAATAGTATTACCAGTAGTAGTAGTAGTAGTGGTAGAGCTAGCAGTTATAGTATGAGCAGCAGTAGTAATGTAAGTATATAGTACTAGTCCATACCCATTGGTAGCTTTGTCACCTTCTACCTATGCCAATCCTCAATGCCTCTGTGCAGTTTCACATAGATTGACCACATCAGTGAAAAACGTGGGACAGACAGACAGAATGACTGACTGACAGAATGACACACTGACAGTTTCCGTGATTATGTACAGCATACATACCATGACTTAGTGATACCAAAAATTTGAAAAAAACAACATTTGGCCACAGGGGGAGCCACAGCAATCGGTCGCATTTTAGACATTTTTAAGCATTTTTCTGTTGTTACAGCGCCACCCAGTTGCCAATTAGAGTTAAATCTCTCCAGTCACCTTGAGGCGTCCTGTTCTACATATCTACCAAGTTTAGTAAAAATCAATATGGCGGTTAGGCCTAGATAAGAAATTAGTTCTCTAGCGCCCCCATTTTGTTTGTTCGGGTCAATAATGGAGGGGTCCCCTCAGATTATGTGTGGCCATATGCCTACAAAGTTGCGTGCTGATCGGTGAAACCCTTGAGATGTTATACACCTTTATGTGATGAGCCACGCCCTCTGCAATATTCATTGCCTTATAGAAGCTCAGTTTTAGTAAGTTTTCCAACTTTTGCCAAGAGGGAACTTTAGATATTGGTCCCTAGATTATGTTCACCGAGTTTCATGCAGATCGGTCAAACTTCCTAGGAAGAGATCGATTTTAAGTATTTTTCAAAAAATTCAAAATGGCGGAAAATCTATATAACCGGAAGTTATGGGTTGTTGAGGCAGATTTGTTCCTCATGAGGAGAGGCATCTCTGTGCAAAGTTTCATGTCCCTATGACATACGGGGCATGAGATATGCCCATTCAAAGTTTGCAATTTCGATCGGTTGCTATAGCGCCCCCCTTTGGCCAATTGATGTAATTTTGCTTCATTCACAGTGAGGAGAAAAACGTGGAACAGACACACCCACAGACAGAGTTTTCATCATTATATATACTAAGATATACACTGAACAAAAATATAAACGCAACACTTTTGTTTTTGCTACCATTTTTCATGATGTGAACTCAAAGATCTAAAATATTTTCTATACATACAAAAGACCATTTCCCTCAAATATTGTTAACAATCTGTCTAAATCTGTGTTAGTGAGCACTTCTCCTTTGCCGAGATAATCCAGCCAAAGGCACACCTGTGCAATATTCATGCTGTCTAATCAGCATCTTGATATGCCACACCTGTGAGGTGGGATGGATTATCTCGGCAAAGTGCTCACTAACACAGATTTAGACAGATTGTTAACAATATTTGAGGGAAATGGTCTTTTGTGTGTTTTATATTTTTGTTCAGTGTAGTAAGATATATTATACAAGTATATATTAACAGCAGCAGTTGTAGTAGTAGCAGTGCTAATATTAGCAGCAGTATGGGTAGTAGAATTAGTAGTAGTAGTTTAACCAGTAGTTGTGTAACTTGTAGTTGTAGTATTAGCAACAGTAGAACTAGTTGTAGTGGTGGTAGTATTAGCAGCAGTAGTAGTAGTAGTAGTAGTAGTAGTACAGCAGCAGTAATAACAGTGGTAGTGTCATCATGATTATGTAATGTTTTGGTTTAGGCCTCTTGACGACTCCGCCGAGGGATTTCAGAACTGGGGATTCATGACAACTCACAGTTGGGGGGAGTCGGCAGCCGGGAGATGGACTTTGAAAATCCAGGATACTTCCTCTCAGAAGAGAGACAACACTGAACTAGGTCTGCTCTTCCTCTTTGTAACATCACAGTATTATGAAACATACATTAAAGTACAGCTAAAATACAGTGCAGGCCTCCTGGGACAAGCCTCTTATCTTTCCTCTCTTCCTGTTTCTCTGTTGTTTCATAGGGACGCTAAAGGAGTGGTCCCTGGTGATTTATGGTACCGCAGAGCAGCCGTATCCCAGGCATCGTGAGCGAGCCCGATCGGCTGGGATGGCGATGGATAGTGATGTCACTGAAGAATACAGTGGTGAGTCATGTGCTCAGCCCATATTAAGCTGCCCCTTACTCTAGCTCAGACCTCTCAGACAGCAACTAAATGCACTCTAATGCAGATCTACAGTTTCTGTCAGTTCAGGTAGTTTTTTATGTTTTTATGGCTCTACCAGCAAAGTGAATAACTTCTCTGTTGTTGCCATGGTGGTGCAGTGACTTTGTGAGTATTTGCCCTTCCAGGACCCTGCGACCCAGAATGCAGTGACGATGGTTGTGAGGGGCCCAGCCCGCAGCAGTGTGTCACGTGTTTACACTTTTTTCTCAAGTTCAAGAACAACACAAGGTTAGCATGATTACACAGTACACTTAGTGGATCCAGAATGCAGTGTACAGTATATGTTTGATACTGTTGCTGCAGAGCATATGGATCGCACATACTGCAGATTAAAATAATCAGCTGTTATTTAGTCCAAATGTTTATATATTGTGCCAAAATCTTAACACAAAAAGTGACCTCATCATGATGGCAAAAAATGGACGCAGACTGTCTCCACTCCCACACATTTAGAGAGTCACACCTCTTGTCCTCTATGTGCTTTGGTCCGTGTCGGTCCAATAGGATGTGTGTATCAGAGTGTCCCAGGGGATTCTGGGGCGACCGCCGGCGTTGTAAGAGGTGCTTCTCCTCCTGCGAGAGCTGCACCGGGAGCCGCAGTGACCAGTGCACTTCCTGTCAACCTGGTCATCACCTGACTGAAGGGACCAGTACCTGCACAGCCACCTGCGGGGATAACTACTACCTCGACCACGGTTGGATTTCTGGCCTTAAACGTGCTTTTATAAATTATGTGTGGTCACATTTTGTAATTATACTTAACAATACAGAAAGAATATCCCCCAGTGAACCATGGAGGGAGCCATGGCTTACAGAGCAGCTGCATATGAGACTGCTAATGAATAGTCAGTTGATGTAACTGCAGTTGAGGGCTGTGTGAGTAAGATTGATTAATCGCTCGGATGTGTATTCCATGTGTATTGTTTGATTTCCCCACAGATGCAAATATGTGCAAGAAGTGCAGTGAAAACTGCTTGAAGTGCACCTCCTACAGCATCTGCACAGAATGCAAACCAGACACAAGGTGAGACAAATTCTCCGATGATGCTTGAATTAACTGCTCGGTAAACACTGCTCCTTCACATCCAGCCGCTGAGAATACTGATTGTCCCTGTGCAACCACCCTCTGCAGCATCATAACAATTAGGAAAAAGAGCCACAGTGTTTTTACGTCACAAGCATGTGTTATCATTTGCCTATAATGAAAAATGCCTCTTAATTTCCATTTTGAAATATCGGCACAAGAAAACAAAACATCCTTGTCAAATTCACCATATTGCTGGGTTAGAAGTTTCCGGAATACTGTGTTCACTGACTCAGTTCACCAAGTACATGTGGTGGTGTGCTGTGGGTTGGAAAACTGAGTCCACAGTCTAAAGGCAATGAGTCATCTTCTTGGTGTCACATGATTGGTTGTGTGTGTCACGGTGCCACATGCTCTCTCCGCCCTCTCAAGTCTGCAGGGGAATCGGTGCCAGCGGAGCTGCGCAGCGGGATTCTACCCGGACAAGGAGGACGGCACATGCAAGCCCTGTCACAAGGCCTGCGCTACCTGTGCAGGTGAGAGCACAGGTCAAAGGTCATGAACTGTATGAAAACTTTCATTAAACACATGGCAGCAGGCTGTTTGCAGCACTCCTTTGTGACTTTTGTCCATTTAAGAGCATATTTTGTTTCTGCCTCATGTGACATCAGGTGCAGGTGTTGCGGCGTGCACCCGTTGTGCAGAAGGCTACTTGACGGAGGAGTGGAGGTGTGTGTTCTCCTGCAGTGCTGGCTTCTACGCCACCGAACCAAACCCAGAGATAGCTGATGGGCACAGGATATGTAGGAGGTGAGCTCACTGGTGTGTGTTCAGGTGTGGGTGGTTTGTTTATCTGCTGATGGCAGGCCTTATTCTGGTGGTTGGCTGCTGTGTGTGTGTTTGTAGTTGTGTGCCTGTATGGATAGAGTTTTATTCCCCCTTTTGTGTGTTTTTCGTGGTCAGTACGCGTGTGTTTGTGTGCGCATGTGTTCAGTCTCTGTGCTCTCCTCCTCAGGTGTGACGCCAGCTGTCTCACCTGTGTGGGGCAGAGCCGGGGGAACTGCAGCAGCTGTTCCAGCGGTCACAGCCTGGAGGAGGGAGTGTGCGTTGTTAACACTGTGTGCACAGAGGGTCAGTCAACCATCTTCTTGCTCTATTACATGTTGGCACACCGCTGCTAGATAAATATAAAGCGACCTCAACCGATGAAGTTCTCTAACTTCTTTAACTTCTCAAATACAACTCTTTCTTTTAACTGAATTAATATCAAACATACCCAACAGCTGCATAGGTATGATGGCAGTATATAGGCTGTTTTATGGGCTCTTTATCTCTATATATGTATACATTTACAACGTGATACAGTATGTATCATCGTTAGTCAGCCGGGTTTATCTTGAAAAATGTATAGTGTGGAGATGTTCTGTATATGTGGCTTGCATCCTGTGGTATCTATGCCTCAGGTGGTTATTCATTTCTGAGTCAGCGTCGTTCTCTTGCTGCATGTCTATCAGGAGAGTACCAGGACAGTAATGGAAAGTGCCACGCGTGTGATGCAACGTGTCTGAAGTGCACAGGGCCGCAAAAAGAAGACTGCATCAGCTGTGTTTCTTCACGGTGAGTTGGTCTTGACTTTTTAGATTCAGGGTCAGAGGGGAAATTGATACATCCCACTGTTTTCTCTGAGGAAAAAATGATGCTTCACCATGATGAAGAGGGACAAATAATACACCGATGTATTCTTACAGTCAAAGCCTGTAAGCTTCTGACCAATTCTATATAGATGAAAATGAATTGTGCATGTTATTAAAGGGACAGTTCACCCCAAAATCAGTAATACATATTTTTCCTCTTAGCTGTAGTGCTTTTTATGTCTCCATGGTGGCAATAGCCATGACTGGAGGCATTATGTTTTCAGGTTGTCCGTCCCACCCCTGTGAGCATGATATCTCAGGAACGCCTCAAGGGACTTGGCTCAAATGTGCACTTGGAATCAATGATAAACTGATTAGATTTTGGTGATCGATAAACTGATTAGATTTTGGTGGTGATAGGTCAAGGTCACTGTGACCTGTGAATGGCCTGTTTCATTCTCATGAACACAATATCTCAAGAACGCCTTGAGGGAATTTCTTTTAAAGTTGGCACAAAGGTTGACTCAGACTCGAGGATGAACTGATTAGATTTTGGTGGTCAAGAATCAAAGGTCAAGGTCGCTGTGACCATGCATCCATCTCATTCTCGTGAATGCGATATCTCAGAAATAGCATAAGGGATTTTTTTCAAATTTCACACAAATGTCCACTTGGACTCAATGATGAACTAACCAGTTTTTGGTGGTCAAAGGTAAAGTCTGTGTAACCTTATCTATCTCATTTTTGTAAATGCAATATCTTAAGAACACTGTGAGGGAATGCATTCAAATTTGACACAAATGTCCACTTGGACTGAGGAATACACTGATTGGATGTTTGTGGTCAAAGGTCAAGGTCAGTGTTACCTCGCAAAATTTGTTTTTGGCCTTAACTCAAGAATTCATACGCTAATTATGACAAAACTTCACAGAAATGTCTAATAGGATGAAATAATGAGATTTTTTATCCAAAAGGTCAACTTCACTGTGACATCATAATGTTCTGCATCATTTTCTGACCATTATTCAGCGTTATAACTGGGCACCAGAAGGGGAGGCATTTGGTCAGACACTTAATTGGTGACACAAATCTTGGGTGCCCACCTTGAAACTGTGCTGATTGTATAGATCTTCTTTGCTGTCATTTTCACAGACATCGATGTAAACTGTAAGAGAAACTTGACTGTTGTGCAGAGGCTTACAACCGCAGGGTGGTAATTATAAATGTCAATCTAGATTGTTTTGGTGTGAGTCGCCAAGTCTTGGAGATGTCTGCCTTCTCTCAAATATAATGGAACTAGATGGCACTTGGTTTGTGGTGCTCAAAGAGCCAAAAAATACATTTGAAAAACTCAACAGCAATGTCTCTTTCCAGCAATCATATTATTGTTGATGTTTCATTGATAGACAATTCATTGATGAATTGGGAAAAAATAATCTGCAGATTAATTGATTGGACTGAATATGAAAAAACAAAATGTGCCATTTATGGTCTGTTGTTTTCTCCATAATTTGTCAGAAGAAAATTGAACCAATGAAAAATGTACAGCAAAGAACAGTTGCTGTATACAGTGTTAGGGATAGGTTAGTGTTGTTCATATATTACTCATCATCAGATCAATTGGTTCAGAAATTTGAACTTCAAACAATTATCATCAGTGCCTAAAAATCCTCATTGCCTCCTAGTTTAACCAACCGTGCTCACCCCTCCCTCTGTTCTCACTGTGTCAACACACTCAGCTTCATCTGTGTAACTCTGCCATATGTTGCATGCTGGGATCGAAATGAGTTCAGCTCATTTGCATAGACATAATTCATATCTGTTGATTTTGTGGTGTTGCAGCTGAAAAACTGGTTTCAGTGTTGTTGTTTTTGGCTGCAGGGCTCTAGATGAGGGCCACTGTGTGGTGGAGTGTGCCAAGGGCAAGTACCAATCAGGTGGCCAGTGCCACCTGTGTGACCACACCTGTGCCACCTGTGTGGATGCCGGGCCTGCCAACTGTACCAGCTGTGACACTGGTGAGGACTGAAAAAGTAAATTTTGCTGTGTGTGTGTGTGTGTGTGTGTGTGTGTGTGTGTGTGTGTGTGTGTGTGTGTGACATACAATGGACTGATTAATTTATCATGGTGTCCTGTTAGGTGTCCTAATTCCACATATTGCTGATCATGTTCATCTGTTGCTTCCATGGGAAACTGGAAATAGTAATTTTCCCCCTCACTGCAGTCACTGTAATGGTCTCAGAATCACTCAGTACAATAATGTATATACATGCACACAAAGCAGATCATCCTAAAAGATAAAATTCTACATACATGTACACTTCCTTTACCAAAAAGGTAAGTTTGGTATTGTTCAACCTGGACCGGATTTTCTAAGTGACTGATTGTAACGACAGTTTTGAAATTGGTCCAGTATTAAACAAGAGGGCTGCAGTCAGCAGGGCATTTGTGCACTGTCAATTTACATCCAATGAAAGTGCCACTGACAGGTCAGGCTCAGATTATTATTCTAAGTGTCTTTCAACATTATGGAAAGTATCCCTACAGAGATAGACCTTTTTTGTCAAAAACTAAGATGCTTTTGTTGAACCAGAAACAGCCCCAAACTTGCCATAGCCAAACCCACCAGACTCAATTTATATAAACAGTAATTGGAGTTTGGTGAATTTTGCATTAGCAATGGCTGGACTGTGTCTGGTTAAACAAAAAGGATCTTATTTTTTAACAAAAAGGTCCATCTCAGTAGTGATCTTTTCTGTCATGTTGACAGACACTTCGATAACAATCTGAGCCTGTCAGTGACAAAAACACTTTTTTTGGATGTACATTGATGGTGCGAGTAGTAACATTTCAGCCTGTCTTGCCGCTGTTGGCTGCATCAAAACTAGGTTGTTGTTGTTTTTTTGTACCACCTTGGTCACGGTTCCAAGTGAACTGAGCCGAGTTAAGATACTACAGACCACTGACTGGTCAGAAAGAGTTGTCATTAGAATCGCCACTTGTGTGATATGGTGTCCCATAAAAACCCTCCTTTTTAAAATAGCCACAAGCTGATAGAGCTGAAAAGAACTTCAGAGTCAGGTGTGTTCATCACTACAGGTGGCCCCTTTTACATTACACATAGTTATTTAATGCATTGTTAATACAGAGGGATTGATCAGAGCAGATTTAACTACAGTGTACAAGGTAACATTCAGAAAACTAAAACATATTATTTCCCATGTGGCTACATGATGAGCTCAATGTTTTGTGCATTGTTCTAAGCCAAAAGAGTAAAATGGTTGTTTTTAACTTCAAACTTAAAGGTCCAGTGTGTTGGATTTAGTGGCATCTAAATGTAGTGCAGTTGCAAAACTGAAACTTCCATTGTGTACCAAGCGTGTAGGAGAATTATGGTGACTGACACAAAAACACTAATGGCCCTGTCTAGAGCCAGAGCTTAATTTATCTGTCCTGGGCTAATGAAGAAACAACATGGCGGACTCAGTGGAAGGGGACCTGTTCCATATGTAAATATAAACGGCTCATTCTAAGGTAATGGAAAACAACGATTCTTACTTTCAGGTGTTCATAAATTAATGAAAACATTGCTATGAACATTGCATACCATTTCTGCTTATAGATGCCCCCAACTTCTACACACTGGACCTGTGTATTTTAGTACCTTGACACCATAATCCAAATTGAACTGGCTTTGGAAAATCAAATGCATTCATAACCAGAAAGTTCAACATACACCATGATTCTTCCTCCAGATAAGTTTGGACTGGAGCGTTACCTGCATAAAGGCCAGTGTCTGGATGCCTGTCCCGAGGCCTTTTACCACACCAAGGAGAGGAGCTGTGAGCCCTGTTCGGACCACTGCTGGCTCTGCACAAGCCCCACCCACTGCCTCAAGTGCAACTCCTCATACTACATCTCTGATGGAGTGTGTGCGAAGCTGGAGTGTGGAGAAGGTAAACAAGGTCACAGTGTTATTTATGAGCTGGTTGTCTTATATCTGTCATGCATTGTCAAAAATGACCTTGAAAAGCATCATCTTACATCTGTCCCTTTGCTCTTTCACCCTCTTTTCTCTCCTTGTATCTTTCTTTCACACTCTCTTTTTTTTGTCTCAGGGGAGGTGGAGGATCCAGATTACAATGACTGCATGGCCTGTGAGGAGGGCTGCAGGAAGTGTGTCTTGTGTAAGTGATGGTGCCATAGCTGTAATAAGTTTTCCCCAAATGAACGCTGCCTACAGTAGACAAAGCTCTCCTCCTCAGTGTGTTCCCGACCATGTTCAAGGGTTTCTCCTGGTAGTTCCTGTTTAAAAAGAGAGCTGAGTTTTTTTGTCTGCTTTCAACAGATAACCCCAGGCATTGCCTTTCCTGCACTGAGGGCTTTTACAAGTAAGGCTGTGTGCCTCACTGTCGCCATGTGTGATCTCGCCTCTCTGCCTCTCAGTTCACTGCTATACTAGAATGAAAAGGCCCCTTTTTGCTCTGAGAGTGGAGTGGATTTGTGTGTGTGTGTGTGTGTGTGTGTGTGTGTGTAAGGTAAAACCGCAGGTATAGACTGCTGTTTGTGTTATCAGTTTTCAGGATGGCTGCTACAAAAACTGCCCGGCTAAGACGTATGGCGTGGAACAGGAGATGACCTGTGTTCCATGTGATGACAACTGTGTGAGCTGTGATGAACATGAGTGCTACTGGTGTGAGACAGACCTCTTCTTATCAGGTAGGACTGCCCCACATGGTCAAGACATAAAGGCATGATGCATTATTATTATTAAAGGGGTGGAGGAAGTACTCAGTTCTTTCACTTTAAAACTATCAGTACTGCAGCATAAAGATACTCCACTACAAGTCTTGAAAATGTCACTTAAAATATGAATGTTATACTATTATATATTATATGTTGGATTGTTATTACTGATGCTGATACTGATGTTTAAAGCTGGGGTAAGCAGATTAATTTTGGCGTCACTGGGCAAAAATCTCATAATATACTTTAAGCATATTTTATTTCAAGTGGTCTGAGAGAAGCTACACCTCTGCTCCTCCTCCTGGCTCTGTTTCAGGCTCTAGAAAATCTAGCCCATGACGGGAGACTTTGGCCAATCAGAGGTCATTTTCAGACAGCAGCTGTCAATCAGTCAGCAGTGATTGCTCTTCTCGTGAACTGCGGTCAAACAGGGCATCTGAACCAATATCCTGTGACTGTATTGCTTGTTTCTCACTTCGAATGTTTTCAGAAACATATTTTAGTGTACTGTTTAGCTGTAAAATGAGAACGTTGGTCTGGCTGGTGTGTGGTGCTTGTTTTTCACTCTACTGCTTTGAACATGGTGGCCTGGTCACAAACTTTGTCATTTTACAGCTAAACAGTACACTAAAATATGTTTCTGAAAACATTTGAGGTGAGCAAAAGGCAATGCACTAACAGAAACATGATTTATATTTTATATGGCTGCCTAGTTTGACAGTTTGACTGCAGTTTATTAGCAGTGACTGACATGATTGACGTCTTGGCTCTGATTGGGTGTTTTTTTTATTCTTGCAAATGCCATTAGGAGCAATACAAGGAGACGTAGGAGCATGATTTTTTCAAAGATTATCTGCCTTATGTAGTACTGTCAGGACATAGTGACATTTATGAAAACTAAAAAATATTTGCATATAAAGGCACCCACTGTAGCTTCAAGTGGTATTTCTTCCTCTCATAGATGGTTTTTAATTGTTTGAATTACTTTGGGGTTGCTTACTCTAAAACAGTGCATCATATTTTATAAGATAGTCTCATGTTTTGTCTGTAAAATTTTAAATCTGTAAGTAACCAGTAACTGTAGCTTTCAGATAAATGTAGTGGAGTAAAAAGTGCATTATTTCCCTTTGAAATGGAGTGCATTAAGTCTAAAGTTGCAGAAAATGGACACAGAAATTTGTACTTAAGTGTAGCACTTAAGTAAATGTGCTTTGTTACATTTCACCACTGGGAAGTGGTGCAATTTAAAATTTTACTAAAAGTAAAAATAGATATTATTGAGTAGCGTAAGTGATTAGCATGCACACAGGCTGCTTACTGATACTATGAATATAGTATAATTGTTTTATTAAAACTTATGCTTAGCTTGTAAGCAGTATTAAAACGTTACAGCAGATCAAGCTAATTTTACCTACTTCTGTTACTTCTTTGTCAGGTAATTTAGCGAATCACAACCACACAAAATGATCATACATTTTCAAATATTAATCTTATAAAGAGACTAGTAACTGTAGCCAGGGCCACATTAACATTCTAGCAAAAGAAAAGTTGTCGTTCCTAAATCTACCTGTTTAAGTTAGTATGAGATGTTTTGATTACACATTTTTTTTAAGAACATGCACCATGTAAGCATGATGTCAACTGGTCAGGTATTAAAACTGGATTTTGACAAAGGACCTGTAAATAAACTTTGATGTGTGAAATTATTGGAGTTCCCATTTAAGTAAAGTTAAAGTACCTCAAATAGTGAACTTGCCCAGCTAAGCGTCATACATACAATATTGTTTTAAAAAAAACAGAGAAACGTCTACTTTTTCCCAGAGGGGAGTTGTGTTTCAGTGTGTCCCGATGGTTACTATGGCGACGAAGACACCAATGACTGTGAGGAGTGTCACTCAGACTGTGTGACATGTGACGGCCCGGAGGACGACGACTGTCTGTCGTGTGAGGAAGGGAAGACGCTCGAAAACGGAGAGTGTGTGTCTGACCATGAGGTCTGTCCCATTAAGACCTTTCGCAGCGGTGAGACTAATACTTATGTATTCCACTAATCCAACTGTCTGCTCATAATGAATCAGGGATTTGGGCACTTTCACAGGGGCAGAAAAGAAATCTTGGAGGGTAATTGGTCTGTGTGCCACCGTCCCTGAACCCCGCACCAACTTAAGTACTCGAAACAGGCAGAAGTACTGAACGTCGGCCAGATACGGACTTTGAAATAATTGATTGTATATGCTGAACATTTAGTTCCCCCCAAGAATTAGTTGAGCAGACCTTAAAACAACATATGGTAATTAGTGCGAGGCAAGACATCTTAATTATAGGAACTAAAGTAATTCTGAGAAAAGTACATACCATTTTAACAAAGGTCGAAAATGAACACACATAAGTAAAGTTATTCTTAAACTTTTAATCTTAGCAACTACAAAACCTGAGATTAAAGTCTCAAACCTTCACACAAAATCTGGAAAAGCACAATGTTGCAGGATGCTGTGAGGCTTTTGTGTAATTGCCGCTTGATTTAGATAGTGAAGAGTGGGTTTAAGTGCTAATCTCAGTTGGTTTTTTTCCCTAAATGCTGCTTTTGGGAGACATTTGGGGAAACATGCTTTCTTGCTGAAAGTTAGATGAAAGGATTCATACCACTCTCATGTCTCTACCTTTAATTTGAAGCTACAGCATGAAGGCAATTATCTTAGCTTAGCACAGATCAAAAGCATCAGGGAAAAGCTAGCCTGGCTCTGTCCAAAGCTAAAGGTTGCCGGGCAAGTTGGTGACGAGACTCATGGAAGTCACTGGGGCCTGCCAAGAAATATTCATAAAGCCTCCAGTAAAACAACTCTCTGTAAGTAAATATTTAAAGGTATACTATGCAAACAAACAATATTTAGAGGTATGCAAAAGTAATCCCTCTCAGTCGTCCCTTACAACCTACTAGAAGTATATGGCAGTGTATTCATCTGCAGAAACTGGGCTCTCTGCCTCTATTTTCTCATGGACACTGTGTCCAGGACATTCCTGGACACACCATACAGTATGTTAAAAAGTACAACAAGAAATAGACACAAAATAGGACGAGATTGAATAAAAGAGATATACAGTGCCCTCCAAAAGTATTGGAACAGTGAGTCCAATTCGTTTACTTCTGTTGTAGACTGAAAACATTTGGGTTTGACATCAAAAGATGAATATGAGACAAGAGATCAACATTTCAGCTTTTATTTCCAGGTATTTACATCTGGATCTGATACACAACTTAGAAGATAGCATTATTTGTAATGGAACACAAAATTTTTAGGTGAGCAAAAGTATTGGAACATATAAACTTAAAATAGATTAAAGTGAATGAGACTTAATATTTAGTTGCAAATCCTTTGCTTTCAATAACTGCATCAAGCCTGTGACCCATTGACATCACCAAACTTTTGCATTCTTCTTTTGTGATGCTTTTCCAGGCTTTCACCGCAGCCTCTTTCAGTTGTTGTTTGTTTTGGGGGGTTACTCCCTTCAGTCTCCTCTTCAGCAGGTAAAATGCATGCTCTATTGGGTTAAAGTCTGGAGACTGACTTGGCCAGTCTAAAACCTTCCACTTCTTGCCCCTGATGAACTCCTTTGTTGTTTTGGCAGTGTGTTTTGGGTCGTTATCTTGCTGCATGATGAAGGATCTCCCAATCAGTTTGGTTGCATCTTTCTTTAAATTAGCAGACAAAATGTTTCTGTAGACTTCTGAGTTCATTTTGCTGCTACCATCATGTGTTACATCATCAATGAAGATGAAAGAGCCCGTCCCAGAAGAAGCCATGCAAGCCCAAGCCATGACATTACCTCCACTGTGTTTCACAGATGAGCTTGTATGTTTGGGATCATGAGCAGATCCTTTCTTTCTCCAAACTTTCGCCTTTCTGTCATCAGTTAATCTTTGTCTCATCAGTCCATCAAACTTTTTCCCAGAATTTTTGAGGCTCATCTCTGTACCTTTTGGCAAATTCCAGCCTGGCCTTCCTATTCTTCTTGCTAATGAGTGGTTTGCATCTTCTGGTGTAGCCTCTGTACTTTTGTTCATGAAGTCTTCTGCGAGCAGTAGATTGTGATACCTTCACTCCTGCCCTCTGGAGGTTGTTGCTGATGTCACTAACAATTGTTTTAGGGTCTTTCTTTACAGCTCTCACAATGTTTCTGTCATCAACTGCTGATGTTTTCCTTGGTCTACCTGTTCGACGTCTGTTGCTTAGTACACCAGTGGTTTCTTTCTTCTTCAGGACATTCCAAATGGTTGTACTGGCTGTGGCCAATGTTTGTGCAATGGCTCTGATTGATTGTCCATCTTCTCTCAGATTCACAATTGCTTCTTTTTCACCCATAGACAGCTCTCTGGTTTTCATGTTGGTTCCACCTCTAAATGCAGTCTGCACAGGCAAAATCTATCGTACCCAATCTGAAACTGAGCTCAGACATTCAGTGCTATTTATTGTTTGAATAATCAATGTAATTGGGAGACACCTGGGCAACAAAACACACCTGTCAGTGACATGTTCCAATACTTTTGCTCTCATGAAAAATGGGTGGGTTCAAACAAAAGGTGCTATCTTCTAAGTTGTGTATCAGATCCAGATGTAAATACCTGGAAATAAAAGCTGAAATGTTGATCTCTTGTCTCATATTCATCTTTTGATGTCAAACCCAAATATTTTCAGTCTACAACAAAAATAAAGGAATTGGCCTCACCGTTCCAATACTTTTGGAGGGCACTGTAATGCGTCATTAAGCACAATTTTAAACTTTGGTCGGAGCCAGACAAACTTTTTTCCCCTGCTTCCGGTCTTTATGCTAAGATAAGCTAAGCTAGGCTAACCTTCGTATTTAGCGTACAAACTTAAGAGTGGTATCAATGTTCTCGTCTAGCTCATGACACAAAAGCTGATCAGAGTATTTCAATATAATATCATAATATCAAACTATAGTCTGTATAAATTAGACAACTAGAAATATTGCTACAGCATATCTTGTATATCTTACAGCAACTGCTGTTATAGGTGCCTTATAGGTCACTAAGAAAATAGCCATCTGACTGTTGGGGCTCCATTTGTTAACCAGGACAATGATTTGTGTTGGGAATGTTACTTTTGAGATGTAATAGGTTACAGATTACTAGTTACCCTCTTGAAAATGTCATGAGTAAAGTAACTATTTTAATGACTCCATCAAAGTAATGTAACTTAATATATTTGATTGCTTTTTGGTTACTTATGTGACTGGTTACAGTTACATTACACACTAACGTGTAAATGTTTCTTCAGGTTTAACATCAAGCATTTCAATGTTGATATAATTTCACTCCAGGTAATTAGGCTGTGCACTGTACAGTAAATTTAGAGGCCTTTCCTGATTTTAGAGGCAAAATATTGTTGAATTTTCAGCACTGAAAGGCATTGTTGTCTAATGACATGGACACCCGACTTGGTGTGGTTGGCTGGTTGCAGGAATGGCAGACTCCTGTTGCTCATAGCAATGCAGCCAAATTAATGGAGCCTGTCTGGATGTAGAGACATCCCACCCTTTATGGTGTCGCACTCAAAAACAACAATGCTGACCGGTGGTGTTTGGAAATATGCCAAAAGAAGGAGTTCCAGGGCAGTAAAAATATGCAAAGCTACAGGATTAATGTTTTATTTTACACATAAGCTTATAACTAAACCCCTTTTTAAACCCCAACATTATTATTACTATTACTAACTGTAATTTGATTGCATGATTTTTTCTCATTAACCTTAACTGATTACAGTTTCTTTTAATTGCTAAGTTGTTTACATCACGTTGTTAAATGTAACTAGTTACTCCCCAACACTTTGTACTATGGTGGTCCCATAGCAGAGCCAGTGGTAAGTGGTTCTGTCATGTTCACAGCGTTGTTTCCCCCCCAGATGACGGAGCATGTGAGGACTGCCACCCATCCTGTGAGTCCTGCTCTGGAGAAGAGAAGAACCAGTGTACAAGCTGTGCCAAAGGTCTGTCAGTCACTTTCTTAGATGAGTTGTGTGTATGTTTTCTGATCTGCAACAGCAGTTTCGTATTTTCATGGTTACACCACATCATAGCCAGCTATTTTACGGCGCAGTGGTAATGTTTACTCTTTCTTCCTCCTCCAGGGCGGTTTCTGACCACACAGCAAACATGTGTGTCGAAGTGTCCGGGGGGTTTCTTTGCCAGCCGGCTGAGTGGTGCATGTGAGGCCTGCCCTCCAGGCTGCTTGCAGTGTGTGGACGCTCGGCACTGCACCCGCTGTCAGAGCACTCGTAAAGCTCAGTTGTTCCTGCAGGGCGGACAGTGTGTCCAACAGTGTGTCAGGTCAGGGGTCTGTCCTATCAGTATAAATGTATTTACATGCTTTTTACATAGTAGGACGTGAGTGTGCTTCAGCTCTATGCGGAAATTGATTACTCTCCGTTTGGAGATACTGTGGGGATTTAACCCTGCTGGCAGAATCATGTGGAAATGACAGTGTTTGAACATCAGGCCAGATGTCTGAAGCATGAAGAGCCAAACATAAAATGTCAGGAGACGTATTTCCTGGCCGTGATTTTGACATTTCCTATTTGATGTTAATGTGCCAGTAAATTTGACATCCTTGAGTTTGAAAGAATATCTCGTCCTTGCTGAAGAGATCCTTGAAGCTCCATTAGCACTGAGATGACCATTTCAACTTTTTGGCCATGAGGGCTTTATTTTTTTACTTTTACTGTCAACTACCAAGCTGCTTTTTTTAGCAATACTTAAGTACTACATGATAGTCTGGATGAATTATTAGTTGTCCTCTCCGGACTGAAGTGGAGCAGTCCTCATGCTGATCCCAGCAGCAGTGCACACATTCATGATGGTATATTTAATATAAAAATATCTGCAGCTTATATACGTATGCAGTACATCCAGCTTGACACATACTAACAAGGAAAACATAATTAATTTACAGGAGACTTAATACAACGTTTTTACTTGCCACAATCTCAAGTAGGATTTTGAAAATGTGTTTAGTGATTTGTCCATGCAGCCTGATTCAGCTGATATGGACAAGGATACAAAAGCATACATGCACTATAAATCTCGTGTCTGTCCATTTGTGTCTTCTCATGTCTTTTTGGCTCCTCACAGGGGTTATCCTGCGGGCCAGGTGTGTCGTAGCTGCGCGGCAGGCTGTGCGTCCTGTGGGAGGAACGCCACCCACTGCCTCAGCTGTGAAGAGCCTCTCCTCCTACACAAGCACCAGTGTGTGGAGGAGTGTCCTCCAGCGCACACTGAACGGGACAGGGAGTGCCAACACTGCCCCTCAGCCTGCCAGGAGTGCAACCCACTCGGACAGTGCATAGGTACTGAAACACAATGCAAACTGGAACAGATTCAGCTGTTAGAGCTCATTCAGTCTCACCCAAAATGTGCTTTTAACTTTCTACAGTTGTCTTTGGGTAGTGTTATCATTAGCAGCAACTTTATTTTTAACCACAGTGGCGACATGTCTCCAGAGATGGAACTGAAATATCTCTTACAACTGTTGGACGGATTGCCATGAAATTTATGACTCGTGTATCCTAATGAGATTGATGATCCCCTGACATTTCCTTTAGCACCACCATTAAGATGACATTTTCATTTTTTAAGTGAAAAATAAGAAACTATTGGATTGATTCATTCATTTATCAATGTCTGTCATATGATTAATTATTACCTCCGCCAGATGTAAGCCTGGAAGGCATTACATGCTCGGTCGTATGTGTTTTTGTGTGTCTGTCTGTCTGTCTGCAGCAATCATGCATACTACTGGACCCATCAGCCTAATATTTTTGTTTGCATTAATGACTGTTTGCTCAAGGACCTCGCGTGGTTGCAGTTATTTACAATTTTTGAAAAACCTGTTTTATTGACTTTCTCATACTGTCATTGGCTGCTGACTCCCACTCCTCTAAACCGGTTGGTGGGAGCCACAAACTCACATAGCAAAAGGCCTTTCCAGCAATTGTTAGTCTAAAATCAGGCCTTACCTAGTCTGTTGCAGGCCACATTTTGGCCTTTGTCTTGGCTCAAAAACTGACATCCATAGAAAAGTCCAATCTCATTTTGAATCCGAGCATCTGCAGATTAATTCCATACCTGATTTGTTATGGTACACTTTAGTTAGGCACGACATGAGATGAATAAATCCTAGTTTTTGTCATCTCTGTTGTCATCTTTACTGCAATGCCAAGTTTATATTTCTGCAGCTGTGTGCCCATGCATTCTGTGTGGGCTGGTGCAGGTACCTCTTGGTCACACCAGACATATATAGTACTGCAGTGTATTGTAAATAGCATGTGATGTTACACATGGGTGTATCAAACTTCTGTGGCATCTGTGGTGCCTGGTACATAGTCACATTTTTAAGGAAGTGCACGGCACATCTCTGCAGCTCTCTGCGAGGCACATCTCTGTGGAAGTTTTATGCAGATAAGAGAGATGAGAGTCACCTCTTCTTATCTGCATATTGTCTTCCCTTTGTTACACTACTGTTAGGATACACACTAGACACACACTCTGCCCTGCACTCTATTGAGTATACTTTTCTAGTTATACCTGTAATAACTGGTGATCTCTAAACTGTTGCTGAAGCATCATCAACACTACTTTTACAATACTTTGGTTTATGAGAAAATACCCGCAGACTATATATTCCCATCAGCCTCAGCTGTACTCTGTAATTAGAGATTGTTAGCTTGCTTACACGCTCATTTAGGATGGTAAACATGATAAACATAATACCTGCCAATCATCACCATGTTGCATTGTTATTGTAAACATGTTGGCATGCTGATCATTTTCTATAACTCTTAGTTTTGTTCTTGTAGTAATTGCATTGTTATGATAATTCCAGACATGTTTATTTCATCCGCTGTGTCCAAGTGAGTGTACTTGTCAGGATGACAACATTTGACTCATTTTGACTGTCTCAAGTCTGTTTTTCATTCATGTCTCGTCACTTTTTTCCCAAGTGAAATACATGCCCGACAGAGACGGGGCTTTTCTTCCTCTTGCATTTCTCTCAAAGACTTTAGGGGACTTAGTATAGTTTCACTGAGTTGTACTAAATTGTTCTTCCATGCAGTGCTAAAAGCTGTTCTTTGTGCAGACTGTGAGGAGTATCACTTTCTCCACGAGGGCCTGTGTGTGCTAGACTGTCCCGAGAGGTTCTTTGAGGACAAAGACCAAAGGGAGTGTTTGCGTTGCCACCCTGACTGCGCTTTGTGTGACGGCCCAAACAACAATGACTGTGATGCCTGTACGGACCCCGAGGCCACTTTGCACAACGGGGCATGTCTGGCAGCCTGCCCCTCCCACACCTACAGAGACCCTGTAACAGGAGAATGTGAAGGTAGGCAGAGAAACATGCACTGTATGTTTTCTGTGTTTTCAAAGTTTTGGTAACTGTGGACTAATTTGAGATGTTAGGTTGGATGGATGGTCACACAGGCCAAAAATGCACCCCTCTGATCAAAGTGGAATCCCTTCCTTTACACCGGCAACAGCCATGGCCTGACGCGTTATGTTTTCCGGTTGTCCATCCATTTGTCCCATTCTCGTGGACGTGATATCTTGAAAGCCTTGAGGGAATTTCTGTAAATTTGGTGCAATTGTCCACTTGAACTTAACGATATACTGTTTGGTGATCAAAGGTCAAGGTCACTGTGACCTTGCATTTGTTAAATTGTTGTGAACGCAATACGTCAAAAACACCTTGAGAGAATTTCTTGAAATTTGGCACAAACATCTACGTTGACTCAACTTGGTGGCCAAAGGTCAAGGCCACTGTGACCTTGCAACGTCTTATTCTCATAAATGTGATATTTCAAGAAGGCCTTTACATAATCTCAAATTTAGCACAAACATCCACTTGGTCTCAAGAATGAACTGATTAGAATTTGGTGGTCAACAGTCAAAGGTCAAGGTCACTTTGACCTCACAGTTTTGTTTTGTTTTTTTTGGCCATAACTTAAAAAGTGTCATGCTAACTATGACAAAATTTCACACAAATGTCTAATAGGATAACATTATCAAGTGATGGCATTTTATATCCAAAAAGACAAATGTCAACTTCACTGTGACATCATAATGTTATGCAAAAACAGTTTTTTGCCCATTACTGACCCATATCTCAGTAACAGAAGGGGGTGAGGCAATGTGTGTGAAGCATCAGTGTTTTTATAGATATGAATGTGAACTGCAATCTGACAGGTTTGCAGAGGCATACAGCAATTCTAGTTGTTGTTGGGGGTTTTTTAAATATTGTTTCACTTATTTTTGTAGTATACATTGAGAACGCCTGCCCTTTTGGGTGTGACAAAGTCTGAGATGCACCTTTTCTCTCCAAAACTTTATTTTCTCCTCACTGATGCAACATTTTCTGTCCTGTAAAGCGCCCTTCATGCGTTTTCTCAATTATATTCTCTACTATGCCTGAGTGTGTTTCCTGACTTTAGCTCAGACGAAAATAGAAACGCTTTTCAGACGGTTAACAGGCAGCTGTCAAACCTTGAAAACAGAACAGTGATGCCAAAGACAGTTCCCTAGAGAAAGACACACTCTGGTTTTGTTATTCAAAAACAGAGACGATGGTGTGTTTCTCCCAGGAAAATGTTGTAGGCGATGCCCGCTTTTGTTGCTACATACAGTAGCTGCCAGCAGTAAGACGTTTAAAAAGGAAGTACATTGCTGTACTGCACAATGGACAGAGGGTAATTTTTAATGTTTATTTTCAACTGAAGTGAAAACAGGCTGCAGGGAATGTTTTCACAGATCACACTCTGAGAAGCCAATAGATGGAAACCAGATGTGTAAAATGTGTAATGTGTATTACTACAGAAAGGAATCATGAATAATTCAAATCTGTCACCTAATTTGTCTTATTATCAGATAGCTATTACCATCTTTGCATCAGATAGATATCAAGTCAAGATGAAAAAACATGAGCTCTAATTCATGTGCCTCTGTAGCTGTGATTTAATATCCCCTGATTATTTTACTTTTATTTCCAGACTGTGATGCATCGTGCCTTACCTGCTTCGGGCCCCACTCTGGCTCCTGCACCAGCTGCAGAGAAGGTCAGAGGCTAGAGGGCCACAGCCACTGTGTGCCATCAGCCAACAGTTGCTCTCCTCGCCAGTACACAGACCAGGAGGGAGAATGCCACCCATGTCATAAATACTGCCACCAGTGCTCAGGTCCCGGCAAAACTCACTGCCTGAGCTGCAACCAGAGACATCTCCTGCTCAGTGAGTTGGCTTGGCTCGTGAATTTTCTGAAATCTGCTTCAAAGCTCTTCAAGCATCTGTGACTTGTTTGTTTTTTGTTTTTTTTTAGCTGCGTGATCATGTGTGTTGTTTGTTTGTTGGCACAGATGGCACCTGTGTGGCTGAATGCCCCACAGGCTACTATGAGGATGAGCCGGGGCAGCAATGTGAACCTTGCCACCCTTCCTGTCAGTCCTGCGTTGGAAAGCACAGCCACGAGTGCCTGGCCTGTAAACCCCACCTATTTCGAGAGGGCAAAGAGTGTGTGGAGACCTGCCTGCACAGGTAGTTTAACCTGCTCGCTGTCCAGCTGCGCTGTCCATCCATCACATTAAGTGCGGTCACACAGCGGTGTCATTAATAAAAGATCAGCCTAGTCACATAATGTCACTGTGGACACTAAACCACAGCTTTTGTTCAGTTAGCTGGACAGGGCTACAGTCTGGAGACGGAGGCTAATTTAGCCTGAGATTTAAATAGCCCTTCACGTGGCCTGTAAAATGCTAATTAGACTTGATTTTATTTGGGGTGCGGTGATTGAGAGAGTTAAATTAATGTGCCGTTAAATTGATGTGCAGTTAAATACTCAGGAGAAAACAAAAGGGATACAAAGGCTATTTATTGCTGTGCCACCCTACATACTCTCAGACCTTCACGGGAGCAATGCAGCATATAGGAGGAAAGAAAATATCACTTTGAATTTATAATGCAGAACCTGTGTCTCACTCTCAGCAATGCTTTGAAGTGTTTTGTTATGACTGCGTTCCGTCTGTCATGGTGTCCTGGTCATGTCTGAGTACGGTTGTGTGTGGCTGCTTGTGACTGAGTGGCTGCGGAAAGGAATTTCCTTTGAGGACAAACTAAACTCTAATCTCATTTAATTGAATCTAATCTATCATAACTTTCTCACCATCTATCCAATAGTCACTATGGAAACACGGGCTCAAGGATGTGTGAGAAGTGTGACCCGAGTTGCGGTGAGTGCATCGGGGGCGGGGAGGACAGCTGCCTGAGCTGCGCTCTGGGTCTCATCTACTTGCGGAAAGAAGGCCGTTGCCTCCCCTCGTGCCCTGAGGGATACTACCACGACGCTGTGCACAGGACCTGCGAGCACTGCCACGCCAGCTGCAGGGCATGCTCAGGTATGAGCATCCACTCAGCGCTAATTTGATATTGTGCAGATAAACACACACATGGAGGGGATGAGATATTGATGCTGTTCTCTCCATGGACTGCCGATGTGTGAGTGGTGGACTGCTTTGACTGGACCTTAGTGATGTTATATTCAGTACAGGTTAATGCGTGCTGTACATGTACCACCTTTCCTAAAAGAACTGGGACGTGTGGATGTGAGCATATTACTTAAACAGGAGTAAAAAGTGTATTTCAGGCCTATGTAACTGGCAGCCCGTGGGCCACTGCTGGCTCAGAAGCAACCTCAGAGTGGCACAGCACCCATAAATATAATATACTGGTATGACAAAATATTTAAACTACTTATAGTGTCTAAAAGTAGCAGAAACAACTTCAACTTTCTATGAAGACCACATCTATAAAGAGTTATGGGGGCATTCTGACTACACACATAACCACACATAATGCTTTCTGGTGCGCTATATCAACAGTCATGAAACATTATAGATGTGACTTATAATGAATTATAAGTGTAAAGTGTCTTAGGGAAGTTCTCATCTAGTTATAAACTACAGGTTGACTGATGGGGCTTATAACACATTGTGGCTGCTGTACACACCTCAACAACGAACTGTGCTAAAGACTAGTCGTTTGCTATAGTAGTCCATGCTGTATCCTAAGTTATCAGCGTATGTGTTTAGTTAAGCAAAATATATATTGGTGCATCTATAATAATGTGGGTTTCATCATAATGATTCATTGTTTATGGTAAGTAATAGGGGTGTAAATCACTGGTGTCATCATGATACAGTATTATAATGACGATACAGATCGATGTTTTCACTTTGCATCAGTGATTCTGGAGCATTGATCTTTGAATCTATATATATCGATCCAGATCAATGGATCGTTATACCCCTAGTAAGTAAAGTGTCATGCATGTTTATGCAGTTAAAGAAAATCTATGTTGTATCATAGGTGATTAATGCTCACCATATACTAGAATACTTTGGAAAGACATTTAAAAGACTAAAGTCGGACATCTAAAGACAATGTAACAAATGTGTTTGTTTGTAGTCATAAAGCATTATGAATGCATTATAATTTTTAATGAATGTCCTCATAATGTATTATAGATGTAAAGTAGCTAATGAGTGAGCCATCTTGCTTCCTTCTCATCTCTGTTGAGTTACACATTCACAGTACCGATCAAACAGGATGTATGGATTTGTGTAGTGACACTGCCAATCATATCTTTTACAAATCAGTGTTCTCTCATGTGACACAGTTCCGACCATGCTGGGTAGCTTTTCAGAAAATCTGGGCTGCAGTCAAAACATACATCCCATGTGTTTTCCTAAACACTTTTCCTCACCCTTGATGAAAAATGTCAGGTGTGTGTGGGAGAGAGGGGGTTTGATTGGTCACTGTTCTTACCACTTGTTATGGTTCAATGCATTGATAGATCTTTTTATATTCCGTTTCTGCACTTTGTGATGTGCCCAAGTCAAATATGTTGTTGTTTTTAATTTATTTTAAAAGAAAATGATAAATATTGGTATTTTTTACTACATTCATTTGCGTTGTTTATATTGTGTCATTACTAAAAGCTAAAAAAAAAAAAAAAGGGGGGGGGGTTTTAATGTCTGGCCCACATTTCCTGGTTTTAAAATTCACCCCAAATTAGTTTGTAATTGAAAAGCCTTGGTGTATTTTTTGGGGACTATTTTCAGTCCTGGATTTACTTCACAAGTTAATACTTCCAGCAGCAGGATGGTGTGTGTGGGACTGACTGAAAATAAACCACATTGCCCGTGTTCATCGTAATGAGGGAACATGTCACCCAGTGCAACACTGTGGTTCACTGATGTACTTTGGGCAGCATTGGATCTCTGTGGTACAGAGGAGTAAATATCAGGCTTTAGCTCTGCAGTCGGTACTTGTTAGTCAGATCAATTTATTGTTGGTTTTGATATTTTTGTGGGATTTGTTAACAGTAAGAAAAACACAGAATATCCCCAGACTTGGCCTTTAAGTTGCCGTGTATCCACAGGAAAAGATTCCCAGTCCTGTGACTCATGCTACGCTGGATACCTGCTCTCTGATGGCATGTGTGAGTCCATGTGCGACATGGGCCTGTATCCTGTGATAAAGGTAACCTTTTTATTAGCTTTGGATTTCAAAAATATCAACTTTATGTGTATATATATATATATATATATATATATATATATATATATATATATATATATATATATATATATATATATATATATATATATATGAAATCCTAACCCTGTCCTTGCTTCACCAAAATAATTATTACTAATGTTTTGGCCCTGGGTATCAAATAATGTAATTCAGACTGACTTATTACTGCACCAGGAGAAATCTCAAACAGCAGAGTGAAAATGATTACTGTGTTCAAAATAAATCTCTCGGCTCATGCTGCGAGGCTTCTGACTGAAAGTGTCTGGCAGGTAGATGCATACTAATTGATTAAGCTGAGAGGCAGAGCATCACTTATACTCAGTACTTTTTTAGAAATGAAAGTTTTGCATTTCTTTGGGAGCAGAGAATCAGCAGTTGTGATGTAAAATGTGCGCTGTAGCTGTGCGCCTGGGTATGCAGTCTATTCGCTCTCTGTCCTCTCTCCTGCCCCTCATCAGGGTTCAGGCCATGCTTGTGAGGACTGTGATGACTCCTGTATGGAGTGTCGGGGGCCCGGTCCGGCCAACTGCACCATGTGTCCCACCCAGGCCATCTTAGAAGCTGGAGGGCGCTGTCTGCTTTGTTGCCGCCATGAAGACGAGGAGGAGGAGGCCGCAGCACAGCAGCAGGACTGCTGTAACTGCACTGAGACTCGAGGTAGGCTGTGGGTCAGTGTGGCTTATGAGAAGTAAACGGAGGAGGATGAGGAGGCATGTGACTGGGTTTGAAGTGTCTGATTTTTTTCTCTGGTGCTGACAAACTTTGTCAGTGCTGACATTCAGATTACTCACTCACTACCCACTTGGTCTATAAAATGTCAGAGAATAGCAAAAAATACTCGTAATTCCCAAGAGTTTAAGGTGATGTCTCAAAGTTGCTTGTTTTGTCTGACCAGCAGTCACATAACGCCAAAAATATCCAGCTGACAATGACCGATAACAAAGGGCAGAATTTAATGCTGTGTAAATTGTTGCATAATTAACACAGAAACCATACTTGAAAACTTATTTTCTCCATCAGCTACCTACCCTGAAAATTGAGATGTGTTCTTATAGGATCCCATTGCTCAAAGGTAGCACAGTTTTGGTTATTTCACATTAAGATTTCTGTAATCCTGTTTCCCCAGTGCTCCTTTCATTGGTTTGATGTGGGCAGGACTCAGTTAGAAAAGGTTAATATCACATATTTCTGCACACCAGTCACATTTGAATAACAGTTTCTCTTCTTAACTTTGATTCTTGCTTATTTAGTTGTGAATATTTTATGTTTTAGAGCATTATTTTCAGGGGTGTTAAAATTAATTTTAGTGTCCTTAACACAGACCTGATACCATGAATCCATTTATTTTCATTGTGACTTAGAAAATAGTCTGCGCACTCCCCGGCATCCTATCACAGGCCAGATTCGGCCCATGGGCCTTAAGTCGACTATCACTGCTGTAGATACAGCCTCAACAAAGGCCAGTCTGTATGTATGAGAGGTGTGTGAGGGGGGGGGGGGGTGTCTGCAAATCACTTGCTGCTGCTGCTTGTTACGCTTATCACTCAGTGCCTGGAAATAACTGAAGGTGACCCAGATGAGCATATTAATGTTTTTATCAGCTCCCTCTCTCATCTGGATTTTAGCAGCTTGTCAGTGAGTCGACAGCTTTTGGTGAATGAATCAAAAACAGGATTTTGAAAGGTGAGGGGGGTCATGTTCCTTCTGCCCTAGGGGAAATTGCACCCTTGCAGACAACAGGAAAACAACAAATCCCCACACATGAGAAGCTGGAACCTGCGAATGTATGACGTTTCACCAATCATGAATCAACTGTGTCTAAAACTATGTCTTTTTTTATCAGGAGAGTGCATCCTCAGCACCAACTTGGCGTTCAGGAATGAGGAGGAAGAAGAGGCCAGAGGTAACCTGGCAATTTTCATCATCGCCTGCATCCTGCTGGTGCTGGGCCTGGTGGCTGTCGTCTTCCTCATCAGGCACTCTCGCTCCAAGAGAGCACCCCCAGACATCACTCCCCGCGGCTACGAGAAGCTGGGCTCCAGTGGGGGATACGGAGGTGGCAGCAGACACGGCGGCTACAGCTCTGCCTCCTCTGCATCCTACAGTGGCCGCGCCAGCTCCTCCGGAGGTCGCTTCCAGGAGTCACAGTTGGTTGACATCGCTGACCGTCGCTCGGGGAGTAAGGACGACGATGACGATGATGATGAAGATGAGGACATTGTATACATGGGCCAGGATGGCACTGTGTACAGGAAGTTCCGGTACGGACAGCTGGGGGAGGACAACGAGGACGAGTTAGAGTACGATGATGAGAGCTACACGTTCCGGTGAAGTAGAAGAATTTCTCTAAAGAAACATTTCTCTTCTGGCTTCCTTCTCTTTCTCTCTCTCCTTCCTCTGTGCTGTTTATCTCCTCCTGCCCTGAGGGACAGACCCATTTATCCTTCACTGAATATGAGTTGAACCAAATGAGACATGAGAAGCTATTTATAATGAGCTGCATTTTACAACTGCTATCCATTCACAAAATGTGCTGCAGAAAAACCCCATGTTGCTTCACATTATGAAGGACTTCTTACATAATACACTCGGTTTCTGGGCTTTGTTTGGAGTATGATGATTCCCACATATATATAGAATGATTTCTAATGGGTATTTTACCAGTTTTGACAATTTCATTAATCATAGTATTTATCTTTAATTGTTGTGGTGTTGATTAGCACTTCACATTTAAGTAATCATGGTATTCTTTTGCTTTTCTATATTTCCATATGTTTGCTATCATTTAATTTCATTTTGAAACTGTGTTCTGTTCAAATAAAGTCTTAATCCTGATTAAAAAACTGAAAACAACAATCAGACTTGAGTCCATTTTTATTATATTACTAGACAGTGATCCATAATTTCTTTGCAATCCCTCAATACACCATCGAAGAAGACTCATGGGTAAGAGGACCATCAGTTATCTATGAGGGGACATGCACTGATGCACAAACACACACATGCGTGTGGACACACACACACACAGACGATATTGTGCTTTACAGAAATCCCATCTTTTATGTACTCTGAGGTTTCTTCCTGATGATCCAGGAGAAGCTGAAGAGACGATTCCCAGTGTCAGGGTATCCATGTATCTGACAGAAATGGATTGAAAACACACACGCACACACACATTTGCAGACATGCTCTCACATTGCACTGATAACTTGGTTTCATATTTAACCTATTCCTCCTTGGTTTCCGACTCTATAAAGTTTAAATATCTATTTGTAGACTTATTTTAGAACAAGTATTAAGACAGAGGAGTGGATTGCTTCAATGCAGTAGTTGGTCATCATCTATGGCACAAGGAGTTCTTTTTGGCCACACCATGTGCTTTTATTGTAGATTGCTGACACACAAGTCGCCTCTTTATCTGAAATACTGAGAGTGTGTGACCAGTAAAGGGTGATATTATTGCTTCACTGCTTCTCATGCACACAACTACAACACTATAGACTACAAATGGATTTGCGCAGTGCACTGTCTGGTGTGTAATTGCATTCCCTACCCTACCGTGAACGACGATGCTACTCTGTAGGTGCTGCCAAGCATCACGCTTGACTATATGGTTCTCTGGATTGGAGGTGTAAAGGTACAGTCGATGCTACAGCAGCCAGAAAGAATGAGATCTAAGTCTTGAGTTTAAACAGGTACTATTGCAAGTTGTCATATTAAACTCCAGTGTCTAATTGACAAACACTGACACACACACGCACGCACACACACACACTAGCTTAACAAGCCGTTGATTTTGTTTTCCAGCTTCACCCGTACAATACAACAGTGACTTGAGAACATTGAGATGACCCATCCATTTAGGATGTTTGGGTTTAGGAGCTGCTGGCACCGGCTGCGTCTGGTCTGCTGGGAAGACCAAAAGAACAAAACAGAGACATTAAAGACGGGTATGTTTATGTATGGGTGACAGACTGCTGACACCAGGCCATTTCTCTTCCATGTGTGAACTTAAACGTCTTAGAGGACTTACTCTGTTCTGCCTGCTGCTGTTGGCTCCGGTCCCAGCAGAAAACTATTCATTCTTGAATGAAAGGGGGAGAAAAATAGAGTGGTTTTTAGAGCAGAATTTATTGTTGTGGAGTGTTGTAATGCACTGGTTTTATGGAAATTTGAAGACACATGCAACTTAAGATTCGATGCACAATTAATCAGCCAGAGATTAGTGTGTGAATTCTACAGTGTCGGGCCAACAATTATTATCAGTGTAATAGATCACTCTGCAATAAGGACTGGCTCATTTATTTTACTGTAATGATAAATGAGATGAAAGCGATGCATTTAGCATCTTTAGCAACTTTTTTTCCCTGTGTCCTTCCTGTAATTGCAACCATAGCCAAATCCAATTGGTCCTCATCCAGCAGAAGAGTCCCTGTGATCTAAAAGTGAGCCATCTGATAAATGAGCGCTCCAGCCAAGGATAAAACTGAAGCAGGGGCCACTGCCTCCGCAGAGGGAAGTAATGAGAGGCAGGAGAGTCGGTGCTTACTTTGAGTTCTCTGCTGCTTCCTTCAGTTCCTTGTCAAGTCTAGAGGTGAGAGTTCAAATGACAAGATGAATATAAAGTCATTTAATAGGACAGCTCAGGCTTGGAGGAGGCGGGGGTGGTGCAGGGTTTGGGGGCTTAGAGGGACTCACCTAATGATGCACTCTGGGATCTGGATGGAGTCCATGGGGATGAATTCCTGCAGTTCGTCCAGACTGTTCACATACTTAATCTTACTGCTGAACTTGGTGCTGTGACAAGAGCAACATGTACACACACATAGTAAAACAAGTGCATTAAAACTGGGTGAGAGTGACCGACTTGGCATCAGAGGAACTCAATTATAGTCTGGTTTTCTTTCAGAAGTGAAACTTTAACTCTGCTGCAATTGGTCAATGAACATGTTAACAAGATTATGAATCTACAGCCATGCTAGCTGCTCTGTGAGGCTTTACTTACCCATGACAAATTGCTAACATCAGTGCTACCATGCTGATATTTTGCAGGTGTAATTGACACAAAGTATAACTGAGGCCGCTGGTAACGTTATTTGTTTTGGCAGATATTTGGTCATGAACTAGAGTACCAGATAAGGAAAAGTTTGACCTGATGATGGCACTAGAGGGATGGTCACAGCATCACCAAAGACTCTTAAATTCATCCTCTGGGAACCATGAATGTCTGTACACACTGAAATCAAGCTGATAGTTCTTGAGATCTTTTCGGTCTGGTCAGAGTGGTAAACTGACCAACATTGCAATCCTTAAAATAACGATGGGGTCATCCTTACCTGATGAAGGGCTTGGTGATGGCTAAAACGGTCCTAATAAACCACGATGGATGGAGAATAATGAAGGATTTCAAATTCTTCCTGAGCCTGAAGACAACACAATAAGTCTCATGTTAGGTGTGTTTAAATATCCATGTTGCATTTGTACTTTCATTCAGGGGAGATACAAACCATCATCACAAGTCATGCTAATGTACTCTACTACGAAATAATATTATTATCACGTAACGGTGTAAGTGAATGGTACAGACCTTCTATCAATCATCTGATAGCATTTCTTCAGCCAACCAAGACCAGGCATTCTTCTGTGGGGGGTGGCTCCGTTCAGGTACACAATCATGTAGTCCTCTGCCACCATCAGCTCCAGTGTGCTGATCACATAGCTGAAAGAGTCATAGAATAGTATGTCGTAAAAAAGTCACAAGAATATAGTACAGTATGTCATATTTTTGAAAAAAAGGGTTAAAGTATTACATGTCACAAAAAGGTTTTTAAAAAAATCATAGTAATTTTTTAAATGTCATAGTATAGTGTCATAAAAATTTATAATTTAGTCATAGTATAATATGTCATAAATCTAAAATAACACAATAAGTCATAGTGTAGTATAAGTATATCATAAAAACTAGTATGTAATAAAAAAATTCATAATATAGTTTTTAAAAAGAGTCATTGTGTAGTTTGTCATAAATGTAAGTTAGAGTAAGTAAAAGTAAGAAAACATAATAGTACAGTATGTTATGACATTTAATAGTAATAGTATGCCAAAAACAGTCATGGTAAAGTATGCCATCAAACGTCAAATGTCTAAAAAAAAGTCATAGTATGAATGATGATGATAGTCTGGCGACCTGTCCAGGGTGTACCCTGCCTCTCGCCTGATGTAGCTGGGATAGGCTCCAGCCCCCCCGCGACCCTCAAGAGGATGAAGCGGTTAGAAGATGAATGAATGAATGAATGAATCTGTCGTGGTAAAGAATGTCATAAATAAGTGGGAAAATGTCATAGTATAGTGTGTCATAAAACACTGAAAAAAATCATAATATAGTGTGACAGTTTTTTAAGAAATATCATAGTACAGAATGTCATAAAAATGTTTTAAAAAAAGTTCTTTAAAAAATGTCATAGTCTATGGTATGTCATGAAAACAAAAAGTTATAGCATTGTATGTTATTTTAAAAAGTGCTTTTAAAAAAGTAATAATATAGTCTGCCTTAAAGATATGGTAAAGTATGCCATAAAAATGTCCACAAAAGGTCATCATATTGTATTTAATTTTTTTTAACAAAGAAAGAGTCATAGTATAGTATATCATAAAAATGAGAAAAAAAGTCAAAGTATAACTCTTTTTTTTTAAAGTCATAGTGAAATATGTCACTAAAACTCTTGGTATAGTAATTCATAAAAAAAGTAGTAGTAGTGTATGTTGTAAAAACATTAAAAAGTTATAGAATAATATTTGGTTATAGTACGGTTTGTCATAAAAAGTTAAAAAAACAACAACAACAACAACATAGTATTGTAATTATAAGAAAAAATGTCATAAAATATGTTTGAAAAAGTCACAGTATAGTTGGTACTAGAATTGTCAAAAATAAAAAGGTAATGGTGTGGTAGCCTATGTCATAAAAACTTACAAAGTCACAGTATAGTATG
Organism: Epinephelus fuscoguttatus; assembly: GCF_011397635.1. Classification (NCBI taxonomy): domain Eukaryota; kingdom Metazoa; phylum Chordata; class Actinopteri; order Perciformes; family Serranidae; genus Epinephelus; species Epinephelus fuscoguttatus. Next base: position 13,307,606 of record NC_064769.1, read on the forward strand.
TCATTAAAAAAGTCATAGTATAGTGTGCCATAAAAAGTAAAAAATAAAAACATAATTTAAAAAGTCATGCCATAGAAAATGTCATAAAAAGTCATGCATCCATATTTTAACTTTATTTCTAGAAATCTATGAATCTAATGACATTATCAGTACATCTTTCTGGGACGTTTTGGCTTCACAGTTTAGGAGGCTTTCTGTCTGAAACGCTTAAAAACACACTGAAAAAGAACAAAGAGTTAAACCCTCAGGAATACTGAGAGATTAATAAGGGAAATCTTGCAAAGTACAGACCAGTCATATTAAGGAAATGTTACTTCTACTGAGACTAATTAAAGGATTGTATTTCTTTTGTTTTACTATGCTAGTGTACAGACTTATTATAGTTCTTCTACTGTACACAAAATAATTAGCCAAAATATAAATACAACATCAAAACCATAACATCACACTACATCAAAGTGGGACAACAGCATGCCTCCTGCAGACTCTCCTCTATTACTGCCACTGTTTCAGCAAGTCCAGATCCCAGAGGAAAACAAAAACATGTCACTAAAGTTTTTAGCATCACATATGTCCAAAAGGTGAAATACAAGAACAAGAAATGTAAAACTATGTTATGTGACTGTGAATGAGGAAATAGGAGACACATACTGTCTTGCTCTGTTTGAAAAACTAGCAGCATTTCTCTCCTCTGATGTCAGCTATGAGAAATTGGTACCAATGTTGCTTCATGGATGAGCTATTTTGCTTTGAATTTCTTCTTTTTTCCTGCCGTGCATCCATCTCAGCAGCTCAATCTGACTCCTACCTTTATAAAATCCAATACTCGGATTCAAACCAAAAGAAGCCGTTATCTCTTTCTCATTTCTCTCCTCAATCCCCCCCACCTTCTCTCCTTCTTCTCAGTCAGCAGGGAACTTTGTCACCTCCTTTGAAAATAACGTTGACAATATTCACAGCTAACACAGCCCTCTCTAGTCTCCTCAATAACTCGAACTTCAATGACTTTGGACTGACTCTGACTCGCCTCTCCTTCTGATTCAATGTCATTCTCCGGCTTACAAATCAACACTGCTGATCCACTCTGTTTCGTGACTATTGTGATCATCTCCCACTGACATCAAGCTGCATAGCGTTCACCTCCCAGCTATAGTTAACTCCTCCTCGCAAGGATTCAGACCTCAAGCCATCTGGCATCGGAAAGTGCAGACACTATGGTTTACCTCCTTTCATTTCTATCCAAAACTCTCAGATATGCCAGCTTACTCAATATCTTTCACAGAACAGCCTGTGGGATCCCAACCACACTGTCCAAGCATGAAATGCAACTGTGCCAGCACCACAGTGAAGACATCAACATGGGAGTTCTCCACAAACAAGCTTGACTCTCACTTTATTTCTATCACTTTATTTAGAGAGTTTTCATTGTGCAGAGGAGCCATGGCTGATTTACAGAATTAAGTAGCATCCTCAACATGCTATTATAATGCATCTGAGTGGGGTCTGTATTTGTTTGCTTTGTAGAATTAAAAAAGGATGACATCATGTCTTAAAATGAAATCCTGTGGGCAGTGTTGCTTTGAGCTAAATGTGATATCAGCATGCTAACATGCTCACACTGACAAGCATGCTGATGTTTCGCAGGCATATTAATCATCATTGTGTTAGCAATGCTGAAATTTTCTAATCAGCACTTAACCCAAAGTTCAGCTATGGTTCGTGGGAATAGAATTTGTTTTTGGAGGTATTTGGATATCTGCACCATGTGAACAAGAAAAAAGTCAACATTCATGGTCCCCAGAGAATGAATCTGAAACTGGCTGAATCCAAATGTCTGCCCTCTGGACTTACAGAATGATGTTTTGTGACGCATTTACTGTCGTCACGTAAAGTCTGCGAGGGCAGAGACTGCAAGCAGCTGATAGACAGCCATGGAAACGTTCAACTGTTGCTGCTGTCATATTCATATATGTCATATAAGTTGATGAACAGTGCCTACTCATCTGTTCCTGCAGAAAACAAGATATAAATCTCATATGAAGCCTTTCTGTGACTAAACAGAAATGTATTAATACATCTCTATATAAAAGGGCTACATATGTAAATAAGGACAGGATTATAACTCAATAAATTGGACGTTACTTACATTAGAAACCTTTTTTTGTTGTTTATCGGCCAATTTTTTAGCCTATTACACTGCCTGATAGGCTGCAATAATAATACTTATACATATCTCTGTATCATGATGTGATTGAATATTACCTCTGGCCTACACAATTCAAGTAGAATTTAATAAACCTAACTATCAATAACTATTTTACACACAACATCAATGTCCGTATTGCAATGAATTGTGGGTTATTAAATCAGTGAAGTCTGCTGAGGTCTGCACTGCGAGCGGACTCTCTGGAGGTCTGTAGAAAGTCCACTTGAGGCCCCTTGTGGACTGCATGAATTGTAGCTAAGCACTCCCAGACTTTCCAGGAACGGGCCCGCAAAGTCCGCAAGTCTGCAAGTGCAGTGAAGTGTGTACATTTGGATTCAGCCACTAACAGAGGTTATCCCCTGACTTCTTCGTAGCACCAACATGAAGTTCCCATTTGCAGTTTTGAGAAAAATGTCTCAATAACCCTTGGATGGATTGCCACGAAATTTCACACACACATTCATGTTCTCCGCAGGATGTATTATAATAACTATTTGTGACTGCTTAACTTTTCATGTTGTGCATCATCAGATCAAAATTTAAATTTGGCTTTAGACCAAATATATAGGCCCTAATGTCATTGCCCTCAGCCACTTTGTGTTGAGTGCTAATTAGCAAATGTTAGCATGCTAACACGCTAAACTAAGATGGTGAACATGGTAAACATTATGCCGCCCGACACCAGCATGTTATGGTATTTAAGTTGTATGTTTAATTAGTGTAGCAGGCTGTGGTTGTGCCGCTGCCGTGGTCCTGCCTGATGCCTACTACCACTGCTATTATTATTAGTCACATATGATTATTATTGTCACATACATATACAAGCATGTATAAGTATATACATATATACTACCAAAATACTATTATTATTATCATTATAAAATTATTACTAAAATTAATGTTGTTGTAGCTATTGTCATCACTGTTTGCCGTGTACCTACCTCTGTCTCTCTGTCAGTTCAATTCAAATAGCTTTATTGGCACGAACAAAGATATGTTAATGCAAAAGCATTACATAAAATAATGATAATTATAATAATAAATGATCAAAAGTAAAAACAAAAACAAAATAAATGAATAGATCAAATTAAAAAAGTAATTATATTTTACATGTTATACACATCCATGCATTATATATATAGATATATATATATATACTAGATATAGATATAGATATATATAGATAGAGATAGAGAGAGATATTATATTATATAGATAGATCTCTCTCTCTCTCTCTGTCTCTGTGCCTCAATGTGTCATTTTGTCATACGGAGCGATGTAAATTTATTATGTTGACCTGTAAACACGACATCTATTGCACGTCTGTCCGTCCTGGAAGAGGGATCCCTCTTCAGTTGCTCTTCCTGAGGTTTCTACCATTTTTTCCACTGTTAAAGGTTTTTTTGGGGAAGGACAGAGGGATGTCGTATGCCATATAGCCCCCTGATGCAAATTGTGATTTGTGATATTGAAATATATAAATAAAATTGAATTGAACTGAATTCTATCAGTCATGACCAAAGTGGAGCATGTCACTCGTACGAATGAGAAGCAAATGAATAACATTACTGCAAGAGCAGTAACTGCAAAACCTAAAACGTGTATAACATATTGATAGGTTAAAAGGACTGGTTAAAAGTGTGTGTGTGTGTGTGTGTGTGTGTGTGTGTGTGTGTGTGTGTGTGTGTGTGTATGTGTCTTATTGCAGTGTAAAACTCACAGGAAGAGGTTCTCCATTATTTCGTGGTAGTCCTCTCTGTCGCTATCTGGCAAGAAGCAGGCAGCAAACACGATGATGGCATTCACTCCGTTGCCATAGTAGCCTTGATAAAAACACATCAAAATAAAGGTAAGAAGAGTTAACTTGACCTTGTTTTATTGTTGGCGAGAGCTTAGCCTTAATTAGCATAGTTTTCATAATTTGATTGCTCCCTTATTTTCTTCTTTTTTTTTCTTTAATTTATCTGCCAATCTGTGTCTTTTGTCTGGCTGTCTCTCTGTCCCGTTTCCTCTCACTACTTCTCAGATTAATGCAATTTCCTTTTATTCACCGACCCATTCATCACCAGATTTGGTGTCACTCAGACAGAGGGTCTTTTATCTAAATGACAGAGCTTGTGATATTTCCAGTGACAGACGTCTCTGTTTCCATGGGATGGCTGTGTTTCACTTAAGCCCACAGCACAGTGGAAAAGAGAATGCACCACCTGATGTGGTTAGGGGTCAGATTCCCACCAATAATTGAAATATGGTCAGTGCCTACTTAAAGAACAGGCTTACCATGGTGCAAATGCATGTTCCTGGGGTTTTAGAAGGCCCCGCGGAAGGGAAAAGAGAGATGGGGCCCCCGACTGTGAAACCAATATGCCGTGACTCCATGTCAGGCCTCAGTAAAAGACCCCATTCCCCCAGCAGCCTCACTGCAGCTACAGATGACAAATTAAAGGGAAAAATCCAACATTAACTGTTCAGGTCTAGATTAATTCACAAGGGTGATAGAGCCCTTGTAGTTAGAGCTCAACGACTTTGAAATGACCTGCCTGAGGAGATCAGGGCTGCAAACTCTCGTCTTTTAAATCACTTCTGAAAACCGACTTGTTTAAAACTGCCTTTAGGTGATTTTAACAGCTTTATTATTGTGTGTTTTACTGTGTGTATTCTGTTTTTATTGCTTTAATCTTGTTTCATTTGCTTTGTCTTTTTTGTTTTGTAAAGCATTTTGTGACTGTGTTTTGAAAAGGCACTATATAAATAAAGTTATTATCATTATTATAATTAATAAAGGTTGGGCAGCCCATAGAAAAGCTTCAATGCCTACTGAATAACTCTCTGGTACTCAAGTTGAGAAATAAACACTACACTACTAATTAAAATTCCCTCATTTGGTGTTTTGTAGAGCTGAAATGATTGGTCGATTAATCAGTTTGTCATCTGACAAAAAAACTAACGGCTAGTAATTTAATAATCATTCATTGTTTTCAAGGAAAAATGACAAAAATGTCTGCTTTCATTTGTCTTATGTGATCATAAACCGAACATCTTTGAGTTTAAGTCTCCCTGGGTTTAAGGAAATTATGATGACATTTTTTACTATTTTCTCACATTTTTAGACTCATCAATAAGTCAAGAAAGTTAATGGCACATTAATTGATCACAACAATTAATCGCTAGTTGCAGCCCTGGTGTTTCATTCAAATCATTTTCATATTCAACCATTCAGTGACGCCTTATGTCCTGTATGGAAGCAACTGAACCCATTTCCGTATTTATGTATTTCATTTAAATTTGTCACTTGTTTATACACACTAGAGAGTAGTTTTGGAAAGCAGCAGCCGCCCATCATCAAACAGACAGGATGTATTTTTGTCAAGTGGCCACTTTACCAATTTCAACTTGAATACTATTGTTCTAACGTGCAGAGGACATGTGAACATTTCCCCCGTGTTTGTGGAGAGTTCCGTCTCTGATGGCCGCTGGTTGACGTAACACTGGCTTCACTTGCATACTGTATATTCATACCTCTTGTGAACATCGGTGGGATGAAATTAACAGACATAAAAATGAACGTACAAATGGAAAGAACTTGAAAACTATAACATTTTCCCCAAAGGGTAGCTTGTTTGGAATTCATAATTAGATAAACGGTTATGCCCTGTCTCATTCAACAAGATAGAATAAATTCATTTTAAAATCTTGCATAACATCAGGGCGTCGGTGGCTTAGTGGTTAGAGCAGGTGCCCCATGTACAAGGCTGTTGCCGCAACGGCCCGGGTTCGACTCCAGCCTGTGGCCCTTTGCTGCATGTCAAAAAACACATGCTTAGGTTTAGGAAAAAAGAACAGGGTTTGGCTGTTGGACCCATCCACCACCTCCGCGCACCCCAGTCGGACTTTGGCCACCTTAATATTCGTCCTTGTCCCACTGCGTTTTCCCCTGACGCCACCGGGTGCCATTAAACTAACAACCAGCAATCGGCTGTATATCCTGCCGATGTTAAAAGATGCCATTTTTTGTTGGTTTCTGATGCCACAAGTCACTTCCCAAGCACCGGATTTCGATGGCTTTGTTGAAGCCTATCCCAGCTGTCATTGGGCGAGAGGCGGGGTACACCCTGGACAGGTCGCGAGACTGTCACAAGGATAACACATAGTGACAGACAACCATTCACACTCACATTCACACCAGTGGCCAATTCTAAGTCACCATTTGACCTGTCTCCAACCTTCATGTCTTTGGACTGTGGGAGGAAGCCGGAGTACCCAGTGAAAACCAGCGCTGACACAGGAAGAACATGCAAATTCCACACAGACCCCCCTCAGGAACCCTCTTGCTGTAAGGCAGCAGTGCTAACCACTACACCACAGTCCCACCATGATATTTCATATTCCATGTAATTGATATCCATCCTTTTTTAAATCTGCCTATTTCAACACTGTAATCTTTAATCGTGTAAGAACGTCCATGACCTGCTGAATGTCTGTTCACAATGTTCAATTACGAGACAAAAAAACAAACATGCTGTATTTCCTCATTCTTTGGTTTGGCCCGCCTCCAAGGTAAGATGAAGCATTTCCAAAACGAGACATCATTCTGCCATCTCGTTAGCCGAGAAGTGGCAGAAGCCAGCTCTGAAACAATAGCCGATTGTGATACAGAGCACCAGAGATTTGGACTTTTACAATATGCTGTTACTTCTGGAAATTCAAAACTGGAAAATGTTTACTGTACTCAAACAATAAGAATCCCCGTATTAATTCTGCTGAATAGATGCTGTCAGGACCAGACACTTTCAATCAGTCTGGTTGTTTACTTCTGTTTTTTTGTGCCAGCATCGCTGACTTGCAATTAATAGAATGAAAAACTCACAATGAACACTGGGTTTTGTGGGAAGAGTATTAAAGAGGCTCACATTCTTTCAAGTCTGTCTCAAAACAACACTCACATACCCATATGTGCATTTTAGTAGCTGTAATAATTCATCTGTCCACAAGCAATTTACTGCATTAGCTTGGACAGTTCTAGCATCTAAATAACAATAGATAAACTAATTTTTAACCTATTATGCAGTATCTGAAGGTCTTCCTCTCAGAATGCATACAGCCCTAGTAACCTTCCTCCAAGAAAATATTCCAGTCTGTATGATGCCTGAAAGGCAAAGACCTGATGCAAAACAAGTCCACATGGTAACACTGAAGGTAATATGTTACCACTTTAATCAACTCGGAGCCTTCCCCCTATCCCTGGTGGAAATTACCCCCTTGCATACATACAAGGGAGTGTTGTTTTAAGACAGATGTTAAAAAATGAAAAACTACCCAAACTAGCAGAACTACTGTGATTGCCTGGTTTGATTTAAAGTGTTTTGATTGCTTCTGTTCAAGCTGGACATAACATCTGAAGTTAAGATGGTGAAAAGCTCTTGAATAGTCACCTCCGTGGGAAATGACCCTCATGTAGGGCTCAATGATCTTCATGTTAATGCGGTGCTCCTGCTCCCCAATAACTACAGTCCTCCACAGCCTGCCATCCTGGCGCTCCTCCTCAGCGCTGTATGTAGGGATTGGATTGTAAGGCTCGCTTATCCCGCTCCTGTTGGCTGCATTGGGGTCTGATATGAGAAAAGACCAATATTGTGTTATAGGCACAGGTGTTACTAACATCATTACTGATGGCTCTGTGGTGTCCAAGCATCCCAGTAAGCTGATGATAGTGTGACATTTAACACGCATGTGTAACAACAGGATCCTGAACTGGAGCAGCGAAATGGAATTCAGCCATTAAAATTTTGTATTATTTACACATGTGCTTTTCCCATCGTCAGTGAAAAAGAGACTTAAATTCCTGGTCAACCTTGGCGGTTCGGAGAATTATACCATAAAACATTGTAAGTTATAATATTGCTGTGATCACAAAAACAACTTAAAGGGACAGTTCACCCCAAAATCAAAAACACATATTTTTACTCTTACCTGTAGTGCTATTTATTAATCTAGATTGTTTTGCTGTGATTTGCAGAGTGTTGGAGATATCAGCTATAGAGATGTCTGCCTTCTCTCCAAAATAATGGAACTAGATGGCACTCTGCTTGTGGTGCTCAAAGTGCCAAAAAATAAATTTGAACATCAATACTCAACAGCAATGTCTCTTTTCAGGAAGCATGACCCAGTTATTTAAGATAATCCATAGACCTTGTTGTGAGCGGTTTCATGTAAGAACTATTCTCTATCCCAAATACACCCACCAGCTGTATCATCGCACAGAAAAAAAAGCATGCATCTACTCACAGAAGAGAGACACTCTGCAACCGCTGTCAACAACAACAACAACAACAACAGATGAATAGCTCTACAGGTAAGACAAAATATATACATATTTTGGAGTGAACTGTCCCTTTAAAAACAATCATGATGGCAGCAAAAATAAATTTTTCAGTATGAGTTACATTATAGTTACATTAAGAATGAAATATGTTATTTGTATTGTGAATGACCTACCTTCCCAGTCCATTTCATGGTCCGTGTAGTCAAGGTAGTCCCCCTCATCAGGCGTGTCGAGGTCATCGACATTAATGTCCAGATCGTCTGGCGTCTCCCCCAAGTCATCCTCGCTCTGGTCCAGTGACAGGCTGATGCGAGGGGCAGATAGCTTTTTTCTTTGTGTGGAACCTCCTTGAAGGGGTAGAGAGGTAGGAGGGACTACAAAAACAACAGCACATAACAACAGTGATTCACTTGGATCACTGAAGTCTTTTTCAACAATTTCATAACATTTCTTTTTGAATAACTGTTGGTTTGCTTTGAATCTGAGCACTGGTTGACTCACCTGGTCTGCCTTCGCCCCCCTCAGAGTTCATTTTAGTCTCTGATGCCAGGTCCATCCCCGGGAGGACCTATGAGAAGATAATTACAGTTATTAAACAGACTCTTATGATACAACAACTAACCTGGAGAGTACCCACACTGTTGTGTAATGCATCACCTGTGATTCCTCTTCACTGAATGATTTACAACACGAACATGATTTTTGAGTGAGAAAGACAAGTTGTTAAATTAAAATTGCAACTTGTGCCAAACTTCAATCTACCAGTGGTAAAATGTAACTAAGTGCATTACATCTGGTATTGTACTTAAACATCCATTTTAAGTACTCCATATATCAGCATTTCCATATGCTACTTTACACTTGTACCCCACTTTATCTCAGAGGGAACATTTTTACATTTTTATTCCACTACATGTATGTGATAGCTTTGGTTTCAAGTTATTTTACAGATTGAGAAGTTACACAAACAGATGAATTTATAAACTATGATGCATTGTTACAGGTTACATTACCCGATGGTCTATAAAATTGTTAATGTTGCTAATAATACATGCCTTTACTTGTAATCGAGTATTTTAATATTGCAGTATTGCTACTTTTACTTAAGTTGAGAATCTGAATGCTTCCTCCACCACAAAAACTACTTTCTGTAATACTGTTTGGACCACAGGGTAGAGCTGGACTGATTAATCTGCCAATATTAACATAAAGCAGATATTGATATCTAACTTGGTTTAAGGTGTTTTTTAAGAGACAGTGTCACCATTATATATTTTGTCCACCAGAGAGCACTGGCAAATTTACTGTGCAATATGCCACTTAGTATGAATCTTGATCACAATTCTTTAGAAAACAAATATAAGAGATCCGTAGTAAAACTGCTGTTTATGTTGTGTGTTCATGCTGAATGATTACCATTGGGTATATTTATCTAACCAGATAATATCAGTATCAGCCTAAACAACCAAACAAAAAACCTGTATGTCAGGCTATACCAGGAAGCTTTACTGCAGGATTCCCTTAACATCTGCATGTGTTAAAAGGACAGTTCATCACTAAAATAAAAAACACATATTTTCCCTCTTACTTGTAGTGCTATTTATCAATCTAGATTGTTTTGATGTGAGCTACAGAGTGTTGGAGATATTAACCATAGAGATGTCTGCCTTCTCTCCAATATAATGAAACTAGATGGCACTCACTTTGCGGTGCTCAAAGTGTTAATCTAGTCATAGACAAGAGGCTTGTGCTAAAGGGCACGAGATGGTGGGTGGTGACAAGGGGTGGAACAACACAGTTTGTAAATAGTTAGCTTTTTTTTTTTTTTTTAGAATTCATTGGCTATCTTAGCATTTTTCAACTTTAATGGACTGTAAGAAAATATATGAAAAAAGACCCTTACAAGATGTGGATTTAATTAATTCCTCTGATCTGATGTGACCATGTCATCTGGTCAGGTCAAAGTGCAAGTGTCGTGTCAGCTCATGGGACAGCTAAACCTGGGAAGAGATTTGTGATAGCAGGAGCTAATCAATAGCGTGGACAGGCGGGGAACGACCAGAATATTGTCAGGACAGTTTTGGATTTTTAGATTTTCAACATATCTTGGACACGCAGGACTTCCACTGCGAGGGCAAAGCCATCGGGATGAAGTTTTATGGCAGCTAATAATGGAGAGGTAGAAAAGCAGACATGATGTTATGAGTTGCCCAGGGAATGTGAGTGGTTTCAGCAAACCACAACCATTCAAAAGGAAGTATCAGAATTTTTGGCACATGCAGTGCAGAGAGGAAATGTGTCTGAGCTGAGGATTGATGGAACCACTGATGTAAGAAAGTCTGAGCAGTTTTCCTGAGCAGTAACTCCTCAACCCAACGGCCAGAGTAAATGTTCTAATTGTAGATTTCTATAAACCATGGATATGATTTGTACCTTATTACGTAGCGGATATGTTGAAATTTTAGGTTTCAACAACGCTGAAGTTAATGTGTGGTTATGTTTAGGCACAAAAACCCCTGGTTATGGTTAGGAACAGATCATGTTTTGGCTTAAAATACCCACTTTTGGTGGCATCACCGCGGCAGCAATTTTTTTTACTGAAACAACCAGTTTTGTTTTGATGGTTTCAAACAGTGGTCTGCAGCTGGCAGCCATCTTGCCTAAGCACATGCACATATACATAGTCATGTGCGCAGACTGCTACGTAGCACCTGAAAATACGTTCTTGTGCAAATGCTTGTGCTCATGAAAGGCTCAGATGTAATCATTAATGGTGTCCTCCTCAGCTGAGCTGTAATGTTAGCTAGCTCATTGGTGCTAGGTGAGCTAGCAGTGGATGCACATTTCCTTCTGTGGGGTGATAAGGTTTGCGGGTATAGTTCAGTAGAAGGAAAATAGTTCCTACATGAAACTGCTCACAAGAAGGTCACAAGAGGGCAGACATCTCTATGGCCAATATCTCCAACACTCAGCGACTCACACCAAAGTAATCTACATTATAAAGAGAACAGCAAGTAAGAGGCTAAATGTACATTTTTGATTTGTGGATGAACTGTCCCTTTAACACAAGGGTGTATTGATTTTACTAATGAGATTTCCACAGTTATCAGAGAACAAGGGGAGTAAAGACAAGAGTGCTAAGGTGGTAAGGGGAGAAAGGAGGGGGAGGGATGAGGAAAATGAGAAAGATTTTCAGGTTAAAGGTCATCTTCCCCTGTGAATAATCCTTCCATTCAAAGCGGAGGAAGGGGAGGATGCTGAGGGGTGGCAGGAGCGGGCGGGAGGAACGGGGCTTGTTACATCATGACAAGCCCATTCCCCCTCCTCGCTGTCTTTTTCTAGTGCTGATTCAAATCGAATGACTGCATGCTCGCATGAGCACAGATTGGGCAGAGATGCAAATTCACAGTAAGTCACGTGTGCTCATTCGCATGAAAAAGAAACATCCTTGTTCCTCCTCTGGAGCCTCTGCCTAGAACAAGGAAGATGTGATTATATTAACAGCTGCAACAGGGGAAAAAAATGCAGGATGGTTGACTCCTGTACAGATGACACCATGCTGAATCACATGAAATATGTACAGTATAAGCACACACACAGATAAAACAAACATACAATGACACACGCTCCTACGTTGCACAATAACAAAATCAGCATCAGCTGTTATGTGCACCCTCCATGGAGGATGCTGAGCTGCCTCAGATCCACTTCCACAGCACAGGACCACAGTGCTGATGACAGCAGCCCCTCCCTCACTGTCGCTTCCTGTCTGCTGGCTGTGAGAAAAAAAAATACAGGAACATATCTCTCTCTGTATTCTTTTTATCATCACAGAATAAAAGCCATCTACTCACCAATGCTGGGGCTTGGGAATCTCTTTCCTTTTCCGTTTCAGAGCATGGATCTACTTCCAAGTTCCCTGCCTATTTCCTTTTCTCCCAGCCTCTCGATGGAGATGCTCAGCTTACAAACAGCTCACAGCTTCCACCATTTTGTGGTCACATGATCTGGGCCATTACCAAATAAGGGCGATCACCTGCTACAACAGCTCTCTGCACAGCAGCTTCCTCAGGCAGTGCAACTGAATGGAGATATAGGAGGAGTTGCGTTTGTGTGTCATTATTATCCTCGACTGGAGGGGATAAACTCTGCGTGTATGTGTAGGCGCCGTTTAGTTATTACTACCCGCGAGGAGTGTAGGACTGCTGTTAATGCCCAACAGTAGATTTGTGAGCCTGACTGTGCAGCTACAACATTTTATTAGCCCTTGGGGTAAAGGAAAAAAAGCAATAACAATCAGGAACGAGAACATTGTCAGCTTCATGCGTTGATAATATTCACACGCTTTACCACATGCTGGTAAGAAAACAGAGACTGATCCAAAGCAAATATCTGATGCTTGCCATTTCACTGTCTATAAAGCAACTTCAAATGTGTCCTTTGTATTCTGCATTAGACTGAACTTTTAAACCCTTACACAAGAAAACTACTGTACAGCCACAGAGCGGATAAAATCAATAGTACCTAGACAGTCTCTCCTTCCTTGTGGATACAGGCATTGTTCTCCCCACAGGTCTAACCCGGCTGAGTGACTCTTTTCACTTACCACTGCTCAGTCCCAACAGTAAGACAGGAAGACAGAGACCAGCCTGTCAGACCTTTGCACATTGGTGACCATTGTTTAGTACAAAGGTTGTTGCCACCACAGCATGCTAATCAACGTGACCACGCCTGAAGCTACAGCACAGAGTGGACACATCCAAAAACAGCCTTTGGTTAATCAGCGCCATGCAGCTGCTGTCATATATCATGAAATGGTTTTTCACATACACGTTTTTAATGTAAAAAGTTTTGTGCACAGTTACAAGACAGATAAGGAACGATGCATAATCCAGTTTGTTTAACACAAATTACATGTAGTATATTTTAAAAACACATAGAAACATGAACACAAATATAAACTAAGGCACTGTGGTTCCCGGCAGGCTATTCCCTCCTCCCAGAGCGGTAAAACAGGGTGGGGTACATTCTTAGCAGACAAGACTTCGTCTAACCAGTTTAATACCATTTACTGACTGTCTATCTATCTAACAGTAATGGTATAACCCCTCTGGTAACAGCTCAAATAACTGACACTGCTGTTCGTTTCTCTCCTGTAGCAATAGAAAATGTGCTTTTTTACCACTTCTTAAGATATGTCACAAACTGTCAGTGTTTAACAGTGCAGTTACAGTAAGTGTCCCTTACCTGACACTGCTATCTGACTGCCTCTCTCTGATGTCTTTGAACAAGCTGCAATCGACAGCACACAACAGATAAAATGTCCATAAAAGTGTTACATGTTACTGTATAACCAGGATCCGGGTTCCTAAAGGTGAACTGTCACTTTATCCTGCGACCTCCTTATTCGAGGTTGAATCTTTCAAGGTTCTCTCTGAAGAGTGTGTCTTTGACGGCTCTGAAGACAACCCGGATGTTCTCTGTGTCCGTGGCGCAGGTGTAGTGTTTGTAAAGGGCCTTAGGGTGCCCGCTGTGATTCTGCACATACATTTGCAAGATGAACTTTTTCGCAGCTTCAACGTCACACCGAGGCCCTGTGGAGGCAAAAAAGTGGTCAAAATCAGAGTTCTTGGGGATATAGTATTCTGAAAGATCAATAAGGACAAAGACTGTGTCTGGAATCACAACACTGTTCGCCTAATATAACAGACACTCTTTAGTTTACTCTATAGTGAATAGTGAAGTGAGATTTCAGGCAGTTAATAGCATAAAGTAATGTGCATGCAATGGAAAATGTGAATTTGTTCCATAGTGGCATTTCAACGTAGAATACATGCTGGAACTAATAACAAATGTATTCTCGATTAGTTATTTAATGCACAAAATGTCAGCAGTGGAAAAAGTATTCAGATCCTTTACTTTAAGTACTTACACCACTCAATAAAAATACTCTATTACATGTATAAAGTCCTGCTTTGAAAACGTATAAAAGTATAATCAGGAAAATGCACTTTATGTATTAAAAGTACTCAGTGCAGAACAATGACCCCTGTGACTGTTACACTATTAACTGTTATATCATTATATTATTATTGCTCATGCATCAATGTGAAAGCAGGATGTTACTGTTGTTGCTGGTTGAGGTAGAGCTCTATTATATATAAGGCTGCACCTAAGGATTATTTTCATAATGGATTTATCAAGATTAGGTTGTTGTTTTTTTAAATCCATTGATTGTTTGGTTTGTAAAAATATTTTTAAAATGGTGAGAAATGCTGTAACCAAAAGTATAAACCTTAAAAAATAAATAAATATATTGAAAAATTTTAAAGAAAAGAAGGAAATCTTTGCATTTTAGAGCCTTTGTTTCAGCTCTACTCAGAATACTCAAACAGACACTCAAATAAAATAGCAGAAGGTAGACATGGTGCACTAACTACTAAATAGTGATTTCATTTTCAGCTATGAATGCTGTTTTAACACAGAGCAGAGCAAAAAGAGATTGCAAGCTTTACCAGTAAATGCCGGGAAGTAGGTTGCCAAATGAGAGTGTGTGATTTTCTCCTCTAGCAAGTCTGTTTTGTTCAGGAAGAGGATGGTGGAGGACTCTTGGAACCAAGCATATGAGAGGATGGTCTTGAACAAGGCGAGGCTCTCTTTCAGTCGATTCTGTAGAAGGAGGTGAGAAAAGTCTCAGACAAGCCTCATGTATGGAAATAATTATTGTTTTTAAAGCTAGATTCCAAATGGCACCAAAAGTCAAGAATGAAATCATAATTGTGAATGAGACTGAGTTTTGACCTTACATCATTCTCACTCTCGTAAAGGACTTGATCGTACTCGCTGAGGGCCGCCAGAAATATGATGGAGGTGACATTCTCAAAACAGTGGATCCATTTCTTCCTCTCTGAACGCTGGCCACCCACATCCACCATCCTAGAGACACATCAGCACTGACTGAAGTTAATGTTATAGGAATAGTTTGCTAATTTGTGAAATACACTGATTTGCTTTCTTGCCAAAGGTTAGATGAGAAGATGCTAAATATGAAGCTAGAGCTTAGCTTTATGGGGTGCCGTTTGTAAAGTGTCTCACGCTGAAAATAACATCAACATTTTGCCACATTTAGCTTCAAACAATGTTTAAAAAAGTATTGTGATTTTTTTAACGTCACCTTTTACCACATTTACAGCAATATTTGTTAACTTAGAAATATATTAAATAGTTAAATCTAAATATTAAATGTGGCACCTAAATGTTAAATCTAAATATTAAATCTAAATCTAAATCTAAATCTAAATGTTAAATCTAAATATTAAATCTAAATCTAAATGCTAAATCTAAATGCTAAATATAAATATAAATCTAAATATTAAATCTAAATCTAAATCTAAATCTAAATGTTAAATCTAAATGTTCTGGGTGAAACTAAATATTTAGCTAATATGCAAATTCACACTGCCGGTCACCGGAAGTACCAAAATAAAAGCTCGAGATGGTCAGACGGTTTATAGAATCAAATAACGAATTAAAACCAACTTATCGGGGGAAATGGACACTTGAACATACATTAGCGTGATAATAACTACCTAAAATAACAAGAAATGTGTTTGGAGAAATTTTATTTGACGTGTACTTTGAGTTGTTAGTGTCCCTTCGGAGGGATTAACAACCTAAACTAAGCTAACAACCGTCAGTTCTTAGCCCCGTTAGCAGTGTCTGTAATGACTCATTAACTCTTAAACGGTCCGTGAAAAAAAATTTTTTTTCCAGCGGATGTCTTAGTTACAACATGATTGAGCTAGCAAAGCAGTTTTGTGTTGCGATGTGGTATTTATTCAATTTTGGGAAATCACGATGTCTAGAAAGCATCAGTGGCGCAGCAGCAAAGCTATCAGGACGTCATCTGTTAAATGTCTCCCATTGTCGGATACGACATTAAACTACTCCAGTTAGCTCAATCATGTTGTAACTAAGACATCCGCTGGAAAAAATATTTTCTTCACGGACCGTTTAGAGTTAGTGAGTCATTACAGACACCGCTAACGGGGCTAACAGCTAACAGTTAGCCCCGCTAATCTACGATAACCATGTTATTAATTTCAGACCGTGATAGTAATGTTTGTTCAGTCATAGTGTTTATAGGCTTTACAAACACCAGATTAGTCTAAACGGTGATACAGTGACGTGAAAAACGTGAGATGTGCATATATATATATGTTGCTAAACTCCGCTGGTTTTCTACCCGGAAGTATTTGTAAACAACAAGGTGATTCCCTCAGAAGGGACACTAACAGCTCAAAGTACACATCAAATAAAATTTCTCCAAACACGTTTCTTGTTATTTTAGGTAGTTATTATCACGCTAATGTATGTTCAAGTGTCCATTTCCCCCGATAAGTTGGTTTTAATTCGTTATTTGATTCTATAAACAGTCTGACCATCTCGAGCTTTTATTTTGGTACTTCCGGTGACCGGCAGTGTGAATTTGCATATTAGCTAAATATTTAGTTTCACCCAGAACATTTAGATTTAACATTTAGATTTAGATTTAGATTTAGATTTAATATTTAGATTTAACATTTATATTTATATTTAGCATTTAGATTTAACATTCAGATTTAGATTTAGATTTAATATTTAGATTTAGATTTAGCATTTAGATTTAGATTTAATATTTAGATTTAACATTTAGATTTAGATTTAGATTTAGCATTTAGATTTAGATTTAATATTTAGATTTAACATTTAACATTTAGGTGCCACATTTAATATTTAGATTTAACTATTTAATATATTTCTAAGTTAACAAATATTGCTGTAAATGTGGTAAAAGGTGACGTTAAAAAAATCACAATACTTTTTTAAACATTGTTTGAAGCTAAATGTGGCAAAATGTTGATGTTATTTTCAGCGTGAGACACTTTACAAACGGCACCCCATATAGCTTAGCATATGGGAACAAATAGCATGGCTCTGTCCAAAGCTAAAAAAAAAAAAAATCTGTTTACTGGTACCTCCAAAGCTCACTAAATAACATGAGTATTTACCTAATTAACCAAAAAAAAAAAAAAAAATAGAGCGTGTTAAATAGTGAGCTATTAGCTTTTATATCTAAACTTTGGACATAGCCAGGCCATTTCTTACAGTTTTCAATCTTAACGCTAGGCTAAAGCTAGCTTTATGTTTAGCCTACAGACTTGAGAGTGGTATCAATCTTCTCATCCAACTATTAGCAATATAAAATATAAAATGTTGAACTACTTCTTTAACTGCTGCCCTCTCTGAGCTTGTTATAGTGCCAAATAGTTTCACCAAATCCACAAATTTCCTTAGTGAAGTTTGAAAACATCAAGGAAATATGGGGATTTGAGGTCACTGCTGGGTGCAAAAACCAAATCAGGGTTTCTGTTTTTCTTTGTGTTGTTTTAGTCCGAAAACCTGCCAAATGTTTGCAAAGTTTTTCGATTTTCCTTATATTTTTGCCGTGGCAGGTAATAAATATAACACCCTACCTGAAGATAACTTTGGAAAGGTCAAAGGGGTACTCTATGATGCCCGTGGTGGGGACCCTGACCCTCAGGATGTCCTGCAGGGTGGGGATGTAAAACTGGGCTGTGATTCTGTCCAAGTCGCTCAGGTAACTGAAAAGTAAACAATGAATCCACTTTATTACAGTGCTTGGATAAAAGGGAACATCATACAGAGATCTGCACTTATTACATGCACATTAACAATTACATTTTATCAGTATGAATCCACACGCTTAAAATCGAGTTGATGAATGCAAAATAAAGTTCTCTGGTTTATGAAAATGACATAAAACACGTAAAAGTCTTACTATTTGGCAGAGTCAGATAACTGGAATTCCCTCCTGCGGTCGTAGCACCTTTGAATACCGTGGTCATTCCACACTCGCCTAATGGCGTCCACCTGCCAAGCCTCCAAAGTGGACACCTGGTCTGCCTCCACTTGGCTCAGCTTCTGTGCGTGGCTCTGATTCACATACAAGATATCCACAAGGGATTTTTCTAAACACAAACTTTCAATCTTTGACTGACCTATTAATAGACCATTAGCAGGACAAGAACTGTGACAGAACTCTATCTAGAACTAGGTGGATTTTGTGGAAACCAACTCTGATGTGGTAAAAGTGTTTTTCT